>NC_049215.1:582500-882500 GCF_013347855.1 Anguilla anguilla | reverse complement strand
TCTTACACAGCCGGCCTACAGCCTCTCTCTTACACAGGACTGCAGACACAGCCGGCCTACATCCTCTCTCTTACACAGCCGGCCTACAGCCCCTCTCTTACACAGCCGGCCTACAGCCCCTCTCTTAAACAGAGCGCTATTAAACCCCATCAGGAGGTCTTACACTGGACTGCAGACATAGCCAGCCTTCAACACCTCACATGGGCCTAGACTTATACACTTTCATCTTACAATGATTAAAATACTATTTTTGCTGCATGGTTTTCCCAACAATTGACTCAGCACCTGAAATGCTTGTTATCTTTGCAGAACCATACATTTCCAAGTGTCAAGGAGGTATTGAAGTCTTCATGAAGGAAGGATGGCATGCAAATAATTCCCCAAAACGCCTTTGGAATGTGCATTTCTGGTGTATTTAAATGCGCAGGCATTAGACTGGACACAGAGGACAGCACAGTAAGCAGTAAACAACAGGATGTTGTTCATTTAGAAATTGGCCTGACATAAGTAAGGCTGGCCATCCTCCAAGCTCCTGTTTAATGTAATGTGGGTGGATTACTTCATCAGGAGGAGCAGTCCAGACACGCTTCCACAAGTGCTGGGATGGAAACTGTTGATGTCCTTGACTAACAGAAAGTGTCCGTTGTTGCTACCACCGATAGCGATCGCTACAACAGAAGCCGGAGACAGACCAAATCAGCTGATAGCAATCGCTAGAACAGCAGCCAGAGACAGACCAAACCAGCTGATAGCGATCGTTACAACAGCGCCCGGAGACAGACCAAACCAGCTGATAGCGATCGCTAGAACAGCGGCCCGGAGACAGACCCAAGAACAAAGACCAGCCCACAGAACAGAGCAGGTGTTTCACACAGGGCACACGCTAATGCAAAGTGTGGCCTGTAGACAGGGTCTGCGCCTCAGTAAGAGTGTTGCTGCCACAGGACAGCATCAAACCGGTGGAAGTTCCACCTTACTCGCATCGCCCCACAGCACCAGTGATTCACACGCGACTCGCAGTCAACAGAGAAATCGGGTCACGAGCACCAAGTACATCAGAAAGCCGCGGAACGATAACCGGCACTTCCGTAATCACCACTCACAGGGGACTTAACCCGTTTCCTCGGAGAGCAGAGCATCGCGCGTGGTTACGCGCGCTGTATGAGCGTACGGCGAAGAGCGCATCACCAGGAGATCAATACCGGGCGGACACGCCCGCCATCAGCGGGAGCACTCCCTTACCCTCCAGGGCACGCAGACCCGATACTGACTCACCGCCAATAGCTGTGATTACACGCTGAAGGGCAGCTCCTTAAGTCAACACAGAACATGACACAGAGTTCCATTAAGCCTGCGTGTGAGATGACGAGCCGGGCCCCGATCGCGCCGCGCAGTGCCTTCCCAGAGTGAGTAAGACTGAGCTCACGGCCACGTTTCCGATGAACGGGTTTAAGTTTAACAAAAGGGGTTTTTAATCGCCGCTGGCCCACTTCTCTCCATCTTCTGAAAGCCTTTTCTTTCAGAATACGTACCAGAAGAAGATTAAGAGCCAGAAGAAAGCGGAATTAGAGAGGCACAGATCAATGTCACTGCTTCCGTGGCGATAACCGGCTTGTCTAATCGTACGGATCCGGCGGTCTGAAAGGAAAATGCCGATCTCAGCAGTTTGAGATCTAAGCCACCCTGACGGCTTTCTGCGAGGAATCAAATGAAGACGTGACGTCCGGTGCGGCTTCGCTCGGTTTAATTATCCTGCAGGACCCGCTGCGAAGCTTTCATCTGGAAGAGTGTCTTAGGCTATCAAGTTAAATCTTTATACCTTGGTTTACATTAAAATGAAGATCAATACCATGGTCACAAAATTACACTGAACATGACTGTCATGCTTCTTTGAATTTTCTTTTTTTTTCCCGTACTATGTCTATAACCACACACAAAAGTAGAAATGATTGAAAAATGACTCAATTTAATTAAAAGCAAAACACTTTGAATCCAGTCACAGCATTGTGGTCTGCCTATGTACTACGGCAAGATCCTTTTCCTTTAATAAGCCTGCGTTCTGCTGTGATTTATCTGCAGCCCTGTATGAGAGTTGTGTGTTGGAATCCCTGCTAAATCTCCCCAGGCCATTATCTGAACCAGCTGAGATCACCAGGCTGAAATCCAGGTGTGTTCCCTCTCTGAATCTATGTATCAACAGAGAAATGGTACATTCCAGCTGAATCTGAGTATCAACAGAGAAATGGTGCATTCCAGCTGAATCTATGTAGAGAAATGGTACATTCCAGCTGAATCTGAGTATCAACAGAGAAATGGTGCATTCCAGCTGAATCTATGTATCAACAGAGAAATGGTACATTCCAGCTGAATCTGAGTACCAACAGAGAAATGGTGCATTCCAGCTGAATCTATGTAGAGAAATGGTACATTCCAGCTGAATCTATGTATCAACAGAGAAATGGTACATTCCAGCTGAATCTGAGTACCAACAGAGAAATGGTACATTCCAGCTGAATCTGAGTATCAACAGAGAAATGGTAAATTCCTGCTGAATCTGAGTATCAACAGATAAATGGGACATTCCTGCTGAATCTGAGTATCAACAGAGAAATGGTAAATTCCTGCTGAATCTGAGTATCGACAGAGAAATGGTACATTCCAGCTAAATCTATGTAGAGAAATGGTACATTCCAGCTAAATCTATGTAGAGAAATGGTACATTCCAGCTAAATCTATGTAGAGAAATGGTACATTCCAGCTAAATCTATGTAGAGAAATGGTACATTCCAGCTGAATCTATGTAGAGAAATGGTACATTCCTGCTGAATCTGAGTATCGACAGAGAAATGGTACATTCCAGCTAAATCTATGTAGAGAAATGGTACATTCCAGCTAAATCTATGTAGAGAAATGGTACATTCCAGCTAAATCTATGTAGAGAAATGGTACATTCCAGCTGAATCTATGTAGAGAAATGGTACATTCCTGCTGAATCTGAGTATCGACAGAGAAATCGTACATTCCAGCACCCCCGTAGAGACACTGCTGGCTGCTCTCTTAATTTATCCGTCAGCCACCTGGGGAGTTCATAAAACGGCCAATTTCCCCGTGTATGGGCTAATTAGGGGCTTCCAGACGAGGCCTCTCCCGCATCCAAACTAAGCCTGTGTGTGCGCGAGGGAATGTGTGAAACGAAGGACTGTCTCTGAGCCGCAGCGTACTGGTTGGCTGGATCTCTACACGTTCCACGCAAGCTCCGCAAGGCTAAACCGGGGCAACGTATGACATCATGCATCAGAAACATACCTGAGCAAACCGAGCGAGTGAGTCACATCCCGCCAGAACAGCACTCACGGACGAGTGCGCGAGATAACGCGCAATAAACGCGCTCAACAACCGTACACGTATGTAACTGTCACGCCAATAAAACTGCTCGTGTGGCAACACACTTCTGCCTACTGCTAAACGTTCTTCGCCACTATTTTTTATTACAATATTAAATAAATGGAGGAATGACTTTGGAATAGAAAGAAGAAGTAGTTGTGATTTTATGACTGGGCTTGTACAGAACACTGTGTTTAAATATGATGTAAAGGTCAAGAGACAGAGACTGAGAACGAAACGTCTGAACGCTGCAGGGACTGCTCTTTAAAGCAGCTTCCCTCCCGCTCTGATACTCCCTGCCTGGGGAGACAGTGTTAATTTACAGCGTGTTGAACCACAGTTTTCCATCACATTTATACATGCGCTGAGAGTCATTCCCTGCTGTTATGAAATAGCTTTCTGCGCTCTCAGTGAGTGAGCTGGACCAGGGGGCCCCCTCCCTGTGTCCAGATACAGGAAACCCCCCAAATTCAGCACAGGAAAGGACAGCCAGCGAAGAAGCACCACACAAGATCAAAATGATATGCCGCCCTGCCAAGGCGAAACTTGGCGGGATGGCATACCTGCCAACCCAATCTCCCAATAGGACACATACAGGAAGGTACCACGAAACTAGCTAGCATGTAGGACCCTGTAATGAAGGCACTACACTACGGCAAAGGACCGGTGGGCTGGGAAGGACATGTAAAGGACATGTGACCCCGCATACCGAAAACAGGACTCCCCAAAGAGGACCTGCTGGCTCACACCCCAAGGAGGAGGAGGAGGACGGGCTGAGCTCCCTCCCCAAGGAGGAGGAGGAGGACGGGCTGAGCTCCCTCCCCAAGGAGGAGGAGGAGGAGGAGGGGCTGAGCTCCCTCCCCAAGGAGGAGGAGGAGGACGGGCTGAGCTCCCTCCCCAAGGAGGAGGAGGAGGACGGGCTGAGCTCCCTCCCCAAGGAGGAGGAGGAGGACGGGCTGAGCTCCCTCCCCAAGGAGGAGGAGGAGGAGGAGGAGGAGGACGGGCTGAGCTCCCTCCCCAAGGAGGAGGAGGAGGAGGAGGACGGGCTGAGCTCCCTCCTCAAGGAGGAGGAGGAGGAGGACGGGCTGAGCTCCCTCCCCAAGGAGGAGGAGGAGGAGGAGGAGGAGGACAGGCTGAGCTCCCTTCTCAAGGAGGAGGAGGAGGACGGGCTGAGCTCCCTCCCCAAGGAGGAGGAGGAGGAGGAGGAGGAGGAGGAGGACGGGCTGAGCTCCCTCCTCAAGGAGGAGGAGGACGGGCTGAGCTCCCTCCCCAAGGAGGAGGAGGAGGACGGGCTGAGCTCCCTCCCCAAGGAGGAGGAGGAGGACGGGCTGAGCTCCCTCCTCAAGGAGGAGGAGGAGGACGGGCTGAGCTCCCTCCCCAAGGAGGAGGAGGAGGACAGCCCAAGCTCCTTCCCCAAGGAGGAGGAGGAGGAGGACGGGCTGAGCTCCCTCCCCAAGGAGGAGGAGGAGGGGCTGAGCTCCCTCCCCAAGGAGGAGGAACTGTAGTCCAGCACAGGGGAAGAAGAGCTGTACTTCACCTCCAACAGACACTGCTCAAAAATAGCAGCAGAAGATGATAAATGTCCAGTCCTGTGATGATGAAGCAGTGCCCAGCTCCCTGGGGGACAAACCGAGCTGTGCAGCGATGCCTGTGCACTTTATTACAGCCAGACCCAGCCAGGAGAGCGAGTAACACACACACACACACTACACACACACACACACACACTACACAGACAAACAAACACACACACACTACATACACACACAAACACACACACACTACACAGACACACAAACACACACACACACACCCACACACACTACACAGACACACACACACACACACACACTACACAGACACACAAACACACACACACTACACAGACACACACATACATACACACACTCACACCACACACACACATACATACACACACGCACACACACTCACACACTACACACACAACACATGCACACCCACACTCACACACTATACACACACACACACTCACATACGCAAACACAAACACCACACACAATATACACGCACACTACACACGCGCAAACACACATTTTGATGTCAGCATGCCAGCAAATAACACTTAACTTGTAGAATGTGTTGTTACAAATGAACATATTATTATAATGCATAAAAGAGTAAACGTGACGATAATGACAAAAATGATCATTCACATTTTAATAAGAAAATAATACTTTCACTCCAGACTTCCTCCAGCGTTGCTGACACCCCTGACATGGCGATCTGCGGCCGCCAGGCTACAGCGCGATCAGCACGGGCAGGCCAGCCCAGACTCCAGCTCCAGCCTCTACTCTCACAACCAGCCCGGACTCCAGCTCCAGCCTCTACTATCACAACCAGGCCGGACTCCAGCTCCAGCCTCTACTCTCACAACCAGGCCGGACTCCAGCTCCAGCCTCTACTCTCACAACCAGGCCGGACTCCAGCTCCAGCCTCTACTCTCACAACCAGCCCGGACTCCAGCTCCAGCCTCTACTCTCACAACCAGGCCGGACTCCAGCTCCAGCCTCTACTCTCACAACCAGGCCGGACTCCAGCTCCAGCCTCTACTCTCACAACCAGCCCGGACTCCAGCTCCAGCCTCTACTCTCACAACCAGCCCAGACTCCAGCTCCAGACAAGCTGAGCTGCACTGCGTCCTTAAATCAGTGGTCTCCATCCCTGGTCCTGGAGAGCTACAGGGTCTGCTGGTTTTTGTTTTCACCTTAATATCAGCACCCAATTGAGACCCAAGACACCAGGTGAGTTGAGTTAACTGTGTAATCAACTGCTCTAATTGATTCATGAAGTGCAGAGTCGCTATGAAAACCAGTAGACCCTGTAGCTCTCCAGGACCAGTGTCGGAGACCACTGCATTAAATGAATTATGTTTGAGACGGCAAACCGCAAATTCAGTGAGAAGGAGCGTCATAACAGTCGTTAATCTTTGAAACAGGTGAAGCAGGTTAATTCCTCTGAAATGTAGGTGCCTAATGTCTGGGAAAATAATTCACATGCTCATGGCTGATGAAATGAGCAGGCCACAAATATATCATGCGCACTTCTGCTTTCCGAGAAAATGAGTGAAAGACTGGCTGTTAAATGGGGGCATAACTGGGCCCTCAGGGGTACAGGTACTCCATGCAGAGTGAAACAGCACCAGTCACACCCAGCAGTATTTAAAAGTGCAGTAGGAGGAGCTTGATTCCCCCAACCATACAGTACATGGGGAATTATCTTTTGTTCCAGTAATACCAATGCGCTACAGTGCTCCCATTTTAGGAGCATGTGCTAACTGGAAGTATAGCTTAGGAGCACATCTACTAATTTGATTTCATTAGTGTGCCTCCAAATTTTTAAACTTAAAAGCACATGTGCTCCTTGGGAAAAATGTTAGCGTAGAGCCTTGATTGCCCTGAATATGTTCACTGTTGAAAGGCTGTTCCATTTTATGTAGAGAAACTGAACAGAAACTGAGATCACTTCTTTGTCCCATTGCAATGGTTGAAAGTGTACTCCACAGTATACGGACATAATGAATACAAAAGTATCTACTTTTTAGTGAAAAGCAAAGACGGTTTACTGATCAGGTTCCATCTTGGGTCTGATAATGGGAAACAATGTCCTGTGCCATCAATAGACTGCAGCAAAGCTAAAGTCACCCTGAGTGGTTCAGGGATGTTAATACACATATTCTGGAGTACACAGTGCAATGCACTGAATGCCTGAAGGTATGCTCAGTACAGCTTCCACTAAAAGTGCAGGATGGTCTTCTATTGTTGCTGTGTGCTCGAGATGCCTGATACAGGTCAGTGCTAGGAGCACGTACACAGACATGCACACGCACAGGCAGAAGCACCCGCACACACACACCCACTCACACCCACACACACCAACACGCACACACACACACAAACACACAGAAGCACACACACATTGATGCACACACAGTCACACACACACGCACCCACCCACACCTATGCGCATACACACACACACACACACCCATGCACGCACACACACACACACACACACACCGATGCACGCACACACACACACACACACACAAACTGTGATTGGAATAAGCCTCTCTATAACTTAGGTGTTGGGCGCATGTAAAAAGTTTAGCAGCATAATAAAATAAATCAGGAAATGTCTGTATGAGCCGCTTGATATGTGGACACGTTTGTTAATCACAGTAACAGACCCATGTAGGAGCACTTCTCCGCTTCATTTGAGCTGGGCAGCTGGAAGCCTCCAGCTCATCTGCATCTCAAATGCTCCCTTACTGATGCCTTTACTGACACAGCAGGACTCCCCCTTCGCACTGAACTCACATCCTGATCTACTGGCTCATGATACAGCAGGACTCCACTGAACTCACATCCCTCTCTCTACCAGCTCATGATACAGCAGGGCTCCACTGAACTCACATCCTCTCTCTACTGGCTCATGATACAGCAGCACTCCACTGAACTCACATCCCTCTCTCTACTGGTTCATGGCTATTTCTCTTACTGGCCAGGAGTTTCCTATGTCAAACATGTCCCTATGTCAAACTATTATGTCCCTATGTCAGGCTATTATGTCCCTATGTCAGGCTATTATGTCCCTATGTCAGGCTAGTATGCCCCTATGTCAGGCTATTATGTTCCTATGTCAGGCTATTATGTCCCTATGTCAGGCTATTATGTCCCTATGCCAGGCTTTTATGTTCCTATGTCAGGTTATTATGTCCCTATGTCAGGCTTTTATGCCCTATGTCAGGCTATTATGTCCCTATATCAGGCTTTTATGTCCTATATTAGGCTTTTATGTTCCTATGTCAGGCTATTATGTCCCTATGTCAGGCTAGTATGCCCCTATGTCAGGCTATTATGTCCCTATGTCAGGCTTTTATGTCCCTATCTGAGGCTATTATGTCCCTATGTCAGGCTATTATGTCCCTTTGTCAGGTTTTTATGTCCCTATGTCAGGCTATTATGTCCCTATGTCAGGCTATTATGTCCCTATGTCAAACTATTAGGAGATTTCCTAGAGCTTTTGTACATAAATGAGAGGGTGTTTATTTTTAGGATAGGATACCCTCTCAGCTGTGTATGGAAGGTCTGGGGAATCAGTCTCTTAAAAGAAATACTTTTTTGCTATTTTCCTTGATGAGAATAAAATAATACAGAATAATGATATGTCTTGTAGACCAGCACATTTCCATGCCAGAGAAAAAAGTCTCACTGGCAAAAATAGGGAGTATTCAGGAATGCTGTCCCATTTTTACATTAACTCACACTCATCTCACAGAGAAGCACACTAATCTCAGATGATCTCACAAACTAATCTCACAGAATCTCATATATAATCAATCTCATCTCACAGAAAAGCACCCTCATTTCACAGAGAATCACACTCATCTCACAGAAAATCTCATATTTAATCCCTCTCATCTCACAGAGAATCACAATTATCTCAGATACTCTCATATTTAATCACTCTCATCTCACAGACTCAAACTCATTTCACAAAGAATGCACAGGCTAAGTCAAACAGAGCATACAGCTCAATCCATAAACTAGAATAATTACAGAAATATGCTTACTTACAATATGCATTACGGTTACTGCACACACACACTTTTACAACATACATAGACAATGCATACAAGCCTACATGCAGTGCACAGACTGCCCCCCCCAACTCAGCAAGATAAAGCATTTGACTTCTGCTGACAGAAATTGAAAGACAGCAATGCTTCAGGCAGGAAGGGGCACCTTAAGATGATCAGGGACTTCTAGAAAATGGGAAGAACCATCTATGTTTAGCCCCATTTACCATTAAAGACACATGCGCGCCCAATGGGGAAGTCTGGGAAGCGACCTTGTGCAGGAAGAAGATACCGCTATCAGCACAGCCGTTCCTGTCAGTGATGCGTCACTGTGCAGCATCAGTGACAGGCAGAGCGTTTCAGCACAAAACTACAGCCGACACCGAGACTACACAACTGTGCCTTCTAGACCGGGGTCACAGTGAGAGGAAGGGCCCTCAGCAATGACACGGCTGCTCACAGCGACAGCACGCATGAACTGCAAAACTGGCTCCAGAAAAGGTCAATGTCTTACTTACACAAGGTGCACACACTTCAAAATTTATCATTTCAAAAAGTTCCTGAAACGGGACACCTGTTGACCTCAATGCTGATTGGGCAGCAAGCCTTCCCAGCAGTGCCAATATTTATACTGCACAGCTTAATAATGTTTCAACATCATTTTAATACAATTTCGCCTTTCGCTGTTACGGGCATCCTAGATATCAAAGTGTAAGAAGTCATCCATAATAGAAATTAGATTTTTAGCATCTTTCAGTCTCATCTCAACTCAGTGCCCTGACCTCCAACGTAGGCTATCCAGCATGTTTAATTAGTGGTGCAGAGAGAATAAATGTAGCTGGTAAGATGAACACAACCGTAAAAGGTGAAAAAAATGCGAAAAAGATTCTGCATGAATGCTGTGTGAAAAAAAATAGACTACATTTTACAGCTTATTAATAAAAAATACAATATGAACATTTAATTGATTAATTTATTTCACCAAATTTTATTGTAAGAAAAAAAGTGTAAAACTGGGATGTGTGAGATCTTAGGCATTTGAAGTGACTCACAGAAAGGAGTGATAGCAGGAGTGATAAAGGAGTTTGTGGAGCTCTGCATCTTTGGAAATGCCAAGCTGAAATGAGAATTTCCTCCATAAACGCAGCGCACGGGGAGAAAGCGGCACCCCGGTCACGCGGGGAATGGATATTAACACGGAGCAGGAGCACTCCACGGGAGCACTCCACAGGAGCACTTTAGTCAGCCACACTGTCCCAGGGGTAGCACGAGGGGGGGGGGAGGGGGGGGGAGAGAGATGGTACGAGGGGGAAGGGGGGGGAGAGGGTTGGAGCGAGGGAGAAGGGGGGAGGAGAGGGGTGGCACGAGGGGGGGGGGGAGGGGGGGGGAGAGAGATGGTACGAGGGGGAAGGGGGGGGAGAGGGTTGGAGCGAGGGAGAAGGGGGGAGGAGAGGGGTGGCACGAGGGGGGGGGGGAGGGGGGGGAGAGAGATGGTACGAGGGGGAAGGGGGGGGAGAGGGTTGGAGCGAGGGAGAAGGGGGGAGGAGAGGGGTGGCACGAGGGGGGGGGGGGGGGGGGGGGAGAGAGATGGTACGAGGGGGAAGGGGGGGGAGAGGGTTGGAGCGAGGGAGAAGGGGGGAGGAGAGGGGTGGCACGAGGGGGGGGGGAGGGGGGGGGAGAGAGATGGTACGAGGGGGAAGGGGGGGGAGAGGGTTGGAGCGAGGGAGAAGGGGGGAGGAGAGGGGTGGCACGAGGGGGGGGGAGGGGGGGGGAGAGAGATGGTACGAGGGGGAAGGGGGGGGAGAGGGTTGGAGCGAGGGAGAAGGGGGGAGGAGAGGGGTGGCACGAGGGGGGGGGGAGGGGGGGGAGAGAGATGGTACGAGGGGGAAGGGGGGGGAGAGGGTTGGAGCGAGGGAGAAGGGGGGAGGAGAGGGGTGGCACGAGGGGGAAGGGGGGGGAAGGGTTGGAGCGAGGGAGAAGGGGGGAGGAGAGGGGTGGCACGAGGGGGAAGGGGGGGGAAGGGTTGGAGCGAGGGGGGAGGGGGTGGCTCAAGGGGGGGGAGAGGGATGGTGTGGGCGGGAAGAGGGAGGCGTGGGCAGCGTGGCGGGAAGGGGGGGGGAGGGGGGGAGAGGGATGGCACGAGGGGGAAGGGGGGAGAGGGTTGGAGCGAGGGGGAAGGGGGGAGGAGAGGGGTGGCATGAGGGGGAAGGGGGGGGAAGGGTTGGAGCGAGGGGGGAGGGGGTGGCTCAAGGGAGGGGGAGAGGGATGGTGTGGGCGGGAAGAGGGAGGCGTGGGCAGCGTGGGTGGCGCGGGCGCCATCCTCCCGTCGGCTGGCTGGACGTGATAATGTGAGGCCCGTCAGACAGGCTGCAGATGAACAGGCTGAACACCAAGCGCTGCTCCCCCATGAACACGGAGAAGAGGCCTGTTACTCCCTCTGACACGCGGCACGCAGAGTTTACAGACTAAGGGTCTACACAGAAACCACTTTCAGCCACACTGAGCCCCCGCCAGCCACACTAACCAGGTAGTGCTGCAGCATTCAAACACAGCCAAACCTGATGGGCAGCACAGGCCATTCAGCCCATCTAGAGCATAATAACATAATGAGGAGAACTGGGCATTCAGCCCATCTAGAGCATAAGAACATAATGAGGAGAACTGGGCATTCAGCCCATCTAGAGCATAAGAACATAATGAGGAGAACAGGCCATTCAGCCCATCTAGAGCATAAGAACATAATGAGGAGAACAGGCCATTCAGCCCATCTAGAGCATAAGAACATAATGAGGAGAACAGGCCATTCAGCTCATCTAGAGCATAAGAACATAATGAGGAGAACAGGCCATTCAGCCCATCTAGAGCATAAGAACATAATGAGGAGAACAGGCCATTCAGCTCATCTAGAGCATAAGAACATAATGAGGAGAACAGGCCATTCAGCCCATCTAGAGCATAAGAACATAATGAGGAGAACAGGCCATTCAGCTCATCTAGAGCATAAGAACATAATGAGGAGAACTGGGCATTCAGCCCATCTAGAGCATAAGAATATAACATAAGAACATAAGAATAAGTAATGAGGACAACAGGCCATTCAGCCCATCCACAACACAACATACCTGGAGGAAACCCACGCGGACACAGGGAGAACATGCAAAATCCACACAGAAAGGCCCCAAGCTGAGATTCGAACCCAGGACCTTCTTGCTGTGAGGTGACAGTGCTACCCACTGCACCACCGTGCCGCCGAAGCTGCTTCATGTATTTGTACCTCCTGATCTCAGAGTAGAATTAACCTGAACCTAATTTTCAACCGAATCTTGTAGTTCTGCTGACATAACTCAGTGTGAAATATTTTTAATGACTTTTCAAAACCCGCTCATTCTCCTTCTGCAAAGCCCGAAGAGATTCTTACACATCTCCACTTAACTTTCATTTCACACCAGGGACTAATTTAGTTGCCCTTCTCTGTACTTTTTCCAAGAGCTTCTACATAATTCTTGTAGTAAGGAGCCCAAACCTGCACGCCATCGTTCAACCTGACAAAGGCATTGCATAACACACAATACAATACAATCTCCTTTTATTAAACTCAACACTAGCTGCCATACATCGCAGCATCCTATTGGCCTTTCTTACAAGTACTGGTAAAGCAGAATGCTTTCATCCCAACAACCATTTGCAATAGAGCAATTTGTATAGCGGCATGAATGATGCATGAAATGATTCACTCAGCCCCTTCTCTTCCACCAGTTCACTGCTCCCATCTGCTGTAAATGGGGGGCTGGACAGTGGCTGGGTGGCAGTGTAGTATAATGGGTAAGGAGTTGGTCTTGTAACCGAAAGGTTGCAGGTTCGAGTCCCTGCAAGGACACTGCCATTGTACCCTTGAGCAAGGTACTAAACCTGCATTGCTTCAGTATATAGCCTATACAGCTGTATAAATGGATGCAATGTAAATGCTATGTAAAAAGTTGTGTAAGTTGCTCTGGATAAGAGCGTCTGCTAAATGCCTGTAATGTAATGTACCCCACAGTCCCTTTGTCTTGTTTTTATTTGCCATCGTAATTTGGGTGTAATTTCCATGTTTCCCACACCTGCGCTCACGTTTGTACTGGGTTTCTGTTCAATGAAACTCATGCCTCCTAAGGACCATCCATTCAAGGTCCCTATTAAAAGATGCATGACAGGAAATTAATACCAATTTCTCTTCTGTGTGACACTTGGATATATCTGCTATATAAGCCTTGTTACAAATCCACTTACAATAAATGAGCTTTTTTATTACCGTAATCGATAAATGAAGTCTTTCTGTACTGGGGTGAGAGGCAGATTTAGTGCTGTTCTGTGTTCCAACAACTCCTTGAGCTGTGAGAATTTTTTATGATTTTTAAATCTCAGTCCCCTACCACAAAGTGCAGCACATTATTTATCTAGAATGACTTGAATTAAATGAGCGATTAACAGATCAGGATAAATTCTCCAAAATCATACTAACCACTGATGCATTTTGTTTTCAATATGTGCTAAAATTAATAAAATTTTCCCTGGAAGACGTGCTGTTCCCTGTTGCACACACTTGGGAGGAGGGAACAGTCTATCTTAGCATTCTTTGAACTTTGCCAAGTCAACACATTTCATCATATAGCGACACGCAAAGTGAAGTCCCCATGCATTAATATTTCAGTGAGTCAGATTGAACAGTGTATTTTTAAATGACCTTTTCTAAAACATTTATGAAAATTGCCCAATGTGCCCCTTTTTCATGTACGGAGGATACGTAGCACAGCAAAAAATTACTATAATTATGGTTAACGCTGCTTATTGACTAATGCAATCAGGCAGGTCTAAAAGCTTTGGGCCAAAAAATAGAACTACTGTACAACCAATAGCTAGGGTATACCTATGGGTAAGTGAAGGGATTGAAGGTACTGAATCTGCCAATTCAATACTTACATGCAGAAGGGATTAAGTTTAACAATGTTTCAGTGTGAATAATGAAGTCATTTGGTTTTTCATTATGGTCTTAATGAAGAGAACATTCTCACAGTGTCCAGCACATTGACTCACAGAGCCTCTCCGCCAGTGTGGGTGTGCTTCCGCGACCAGAGTCAACACTCCTGCTACAAAAAGCTCATTAAAATGCCGCACGCCAAACAATTCCACTTGGCCGGAGGGTTCTGATTTTTTTCTTGTTATTTTTGAATTAACAAAAAGAAAAGGCTTATTGTGGCCACACATTCAGAACAATTCAGAGCGCAGTGTATAACTCTTTATGTTAACATTGTTTTCTTCTTCAATTAAAATTAGGGGGTCGGGTCAGAATCAAGCAATTTCCAAGTACAAGTGCATTGTCACGCTTGAAAATAGGAAAACTTTACTCTGAGTAAAGCACTGAGGTTTGTACATAATACCACCATTGTCAAAGGATACCAAGTAAATACTACAGGAAAAAAGTCTTTATACACAGATAAATAAAATAAATAAATATCAAGTTCATGGCAGGGGGCTAATAAAGTCAACACAACGAGTAAGATTGACTACAAAGTCCACTGTACCATACCAAATATCTGTGACAGATTTCTTATTTTTTGTAAAATCATTTGTCATCACAGTCACCAGTCGTCTAAACCACAGTCATCAAAACAGACTTTCACTTTGCAAGCTCAAAACTTGGGCAAAACCAGTACTGTTTTCATTTCAGATAGAAATGTTATCTAAAAATCAGCATCACAACTGCACACACACACACAAACGTCATATGAGGTTATATATTCTGATATATATAAACAGGATAAACAAAAAGGTAAATCACAATGGCAGAATTTTCAGAAACCCTTATTTTACAGAATAAAAGATTTTTGCTATCAGAATTAGATAAAGCCATATGTTTTTCATTTTGCAAAACCTCCAAGTTGACCACAATTATGGAAACATAGTATTTCTTCAACATCACAGCATCATGTTCTCTCTGGCCATGCATGTAAGGAGAAACACTATGAGCTCTGGATCATCCCTGGTGTGGATCTGCAGCTATGCTACCACATTTCAGACTGTTTTTTCCATTTGTTTTTATTAATTTATTTGATGCATGGATGGCTCATTAGTACCCAGCATGTTAGCATGCAGCACATCAGGGGCTGGGAACAGAGAGGAATCCTACAGGATCGCATACAGCTGCTTTGGGCATCTACACCATGCAATCCTCATTCCTCTGCGACGGACTGTTGTTATCTGTGTTACTGTGCTCCAGTAGTTGGTTTGTGTGGTGTGCCAAGCCTGGCAGTCATTTTCAGTGCTGACAACCATTTCTCACTTTATTAAGTTTGTGGTGTCTGATTAAACCAAAACAAATGCTACCACTGCATTAACAGTGCCCCCTACCCCACAAACTAGCCATGGAGGCATCTGGCCAATCGGGATGCAAACTCATCCGAACCCCCCTCATGAAATTACCAGGAAATGACCCATTACCCTTTACAAGAATACACCCAGCTGTTGTCATGACAACCATGTGATATATATAACCTCCGGTTTGACTTTAACCCATATCGTCTATGTGACGTTGAACATCAGCAAGCAAATCATTAACTGGAAACGCTTACCAAGAAGGTGCTGGACTTGAACCTAACATCTAATACAACTTAGGATATGATGAAGGGAAATGACACTATTGATATGTGATATCCTTCCTTTTTTCATTTCACTTACATAAAGCATATTTTAGGCATTATGAGATATCACCTTGGTCACTGTGCTCTAATCATGCAGAAACTGGAACCTTACGCCGGGCACCCACCGCACGCGTAGCGTAAGCGGCGCGTAAGCAGCACGGCGAAGCAGCACGGCGCGTCGCGTAGCGTTTCTCCACTGGTTCCGTTTGTGTCGCGCAAAGGCTTGCTTAAAGCTCTATATTCCTAGTAGATCTCGCAGTCTGCAGTGGGATTACATCGTGTATTTCACGTTTGTTCACGACTGTTGATTATGGGTTAAGTGAATACTTTGGTGAGTTAACGAAATATTACTGAAAACAGTTTGTTAATTTGGTAATATTTCGTTAACTCATGTAAATACGTGAGAAAGTAAACGCTTTCAAGAATTACCATAAGCTTAAATCGCAACGTAGCCTGTATAATAATCAATCTCAAACTGTATTAATTTATTTGCTTGGTTAACAAGCGTGCCAATTTCATGAAGAATATGTAATGATCATAATAATAATAAATAATCCGTAATCAACCATTAGGAATTCCCGTGTTGTCTTGTCATTCACGTCAAAACATTTATAGGATCAGATTTAGTAAAATCAGATAATCATGAAAAAGATAGCGTAACAGTTTAATCTTGAAGGGATATGAACACCACAACGCCATGAACACTGGAAGCTTTGAAGTACAGGTGCAATAAAGGCTTGCTTACAACTTCATTTATAAAATAGGTGCATTTTCATCGGCAAGAGCACTAATTAATCAGATTTTTTTAATGCTCTGTGGATTATCTGATTTTTATTAACAAGCCCTTTTTGAAAGCACGGCGAACGAAGACATCGGAGAAGTCAAATAGGCTGAGCAATGGTTGGTTAAAAACTACCTTCCAACACTCGAGCTAACAAACCGCTGCTCGGTGCATTCACTTCTACGTCATTCAATAGGCTACGTCTTTCTGTGGTGTATTTTCAAATTTACCCCACCCCCTCCGCAAAATAAGATAGCGAAACTAAGTTTGCCTTTTCCCCAGGTTCCAGTTTTTTTTTTTTTTTCTGCAAGGACCATACAAAAACGAAAAGGCTTGTATTTTTTTAGCTGCTTATAAAATATCTAGGTAACTAGGGACACACCCCCAGTAATATAAGGATGAAATATAAATCAGAGCATGTATACCTAGCATTTTAGAGCATATTTATGTGTATAAACAGGCCATCGTGACGCGCGACAAGCCGAAAAAATAGAACAGAAGCGAAAAACTACGCTTCAGTTCGCTTGTGTCGAGCTTCGCAGCCGGTTCGCGACGCGTTCGCATCTGGTGGAGACGACGTCGCCCGCTGCCGTTGTAATAACAGCACTTCAACTACGCTTCAGTTACGCGCGTAGTGCGCTCGCGGTCGATACGCGTGCGGTGGGTGCCCGGCTTTAGTTATAAGCTACTGGTGCCCAAATTCCAGAGCACAAAACAGACAGAAATGCACATAGTGTACTTGGCTAAATGCACACTGTGTACCTGGCTAAATGCACACTGTGTACCTGGCTAAATGCACACTGTGTACTTGGCTAAATGCACACTGTGTACCTGGCTAAATGCACACTGTGTACTTGGCTAAATGCACACTGTGTACCTGGCTAAATGCACACTGTGTACTTGGCTAAATGCACACTGTGTACCTGGCTAAATGCACACTGTGTACCTGGCTAAATGCACACTGTGTACTTGGCTAAATGCACACTGTGTACTTGGCTAAATGCACACTGTGTACCTGGCTAAATGCACACTGTGTACTTGGCTAAATGCACACTGTGTACCTGGCTAAATGCACACTGTGTACCTGGCTAAATGCACACTGTGTACTTGGCTAAATGCACACTGTGTACTTGGCTAAATACACACTGTGTACCTGGCTAAATGCACACTGTGTACCTGGCTAAATGCACACTGTGTACCTGGCTAAATGCACACTGTGTACCTGGCTAAATGCACACCGTGTACCTGGCTAAATGCACACTGTGTACCTGGCTAAATGCACACTGTGTACCTGGCTAAATGCACACTGTGTACTTGGCTAAATGCACACTGTGTACCTGGCTAAATGCACACTGTGTACCTGGCTAAATGCACACTGTGTACTTGGCTAAATGCACACTGTGTACCTGGCTAAATGCACACTGTGTACTTGGCTAAATGCACACTGTGTACTTGGCTAAATGCACACTGTGTGGCTGGCTAAATGCACACTGTGTACTTGGCTAAATGCACACTGTGTACCTGGCTAAATGCACACTGTGTGGCTGGCGGTCATAAGGCTCAGAAATGCAAATCAGTCAATCAGGAGCATTGCAAAAACCCTGGGCATGCCCAAGTCAACAGTTTGGTTCATCATTAACAAGAAAAAAAACAACTGGTAAACTCAATTATGTCAAAAGACCAGGTAGACCGAGGAAGACCACTGTAGTGGATGACCGGAGAATACTCTCTATGGTGAAGAAAACCCCCCTGACGACAGCCCAACAGATCAAAAACACTCTCCTGGACGCAGGTGTAGATGTGTCAAAGTCTACCATACGTAGAAGACTACACCAGCAGGGCTACAGAGTATAGTGTGGCTTCACCGTCAGACGGTCCGCCCACTAGCCGTCACTCAAAACGCAAGGAGTACGCCCTCGACCCTGCCCACGCAGTATCTGACCTCCATAGTAACATGATAGTAACATTTTTGTGATATGTCCAAAAGTATAAATTTTTATAATTTAAAACATTTTAAAACCATTTAAAAACAATTTTGCAATGGTATAGAATATAAATAAACGGTTCATCTGATATGTATGAAAATACCCTCAAATTAAAGCTGACAGTCTGCACTTCAACCTCATTGTTATTGTATCCTTTCAAACTCAAAGTGCTAGAGTACAGAACCAAAATAACAAAAAATGTGTCACTGTCCAATGAATTATGGTGCTCACTGTATGCACACTCTGCTCACAAAATTCGCTCGCACAGATGAAAGGCTCCAACCTTGCTCAATCAATACACAGGATATATGATTGCAGGTGATGCATAAGTCATGTTTTCTACCCGAATCGTGATGAAACTGATTGAAACATATGCATTGGCTCAGCTGGCTTGCTGTCACATGTTCTTTATCTCCATAAAACCAGTGAGAGTGAAAACTGCACTAATGTATGCACTGTATACTGTATACCCCATGACAGTCTATTACATAAAAAGCACACATGATTTCCATAGTGCAGTCATCTAGAGAGAGGCTGATATTTTCAGGAGATCCTGCAGTTTCACTAGCGAGTTAAAACTAGCTGAGTGACACCAGCTACCCGACACACGAGGTGGCAGAACAACACCTGAGGTGGAAACATGAAAATGGAATAATACAGGAGGCCATTTCCAAGAGGCATGTGGGGCCCAGCATCAACTGGCTACAGCACACTGAGGGCAGTGAGTCTCTCATTAGTGTAAACTGGCTACAGCACACTGAGGGCAGTGAGTCTCTCATTAGTGTAAACTGGCTATAGCACACTGAGGGCAGTGAGTCTCTCATTAGTGTAAACTGGCTACAGCACACTGAGGGCAGTGAGTCTCTCATTAGTGTAAACTGGCTACAGCACACTGAGGGCAGTGAGTCTCTCATTAGTGTAAACCGGCTATAGCACACTGAGGGCAGTGAGTCTCTCATTAGTGTAAACTGGCTACAGCACACTGAGGGCAGTGAGTCTCTCATTAGTGTAAACTGGCTACAGCACACTGAGGGCAGTGAGTCTCTCATTAGTGTAAACTGGCTATAGCACACTGAGGGCAGTGAGTCTCTCATTAGTGTAAACTGGCTACAGCACACTGAGGGCAGTGAGTCTCTCATTAGTGTAAACTGGCTATAGCACACTGAGGGCAGTCAGTCTCTCATTAGTGTAAACTGGCTATAGCACACTGAGGGCAGTAATATGCAAAATGTTCTTGACTGGCCAAGTCAATCTCCAGTTCTGAATCCTACAGAACATGTGCTTCACTTTCTGAAGACGAGACTGAAGGCAAAAATCCCCCAGAAACAGGCAGGAGCTGAAAATGGCTGCAGCACAGGCCTGGCAGAGCATCACAGGGTAGATACCCCGATGATGTGTATGGGTCACAGACGTCAGGCACTTAAATCAAAGGATCTGCATCCAAGTACTAAATATGATTACTTTATTTAAAATTATATCAATTTGTCCAACTACAGTACATTTAGACCCCTAAAACGGGGAGACTATGTATAAAAATGGCTGTAATTCCTACACGGATCGTTACAGATGTAAATGCCAAAACAAGAATTGCATCACTGTCCAAATACTTACAACCTGCACTGTGAATAATAAATTGTTATGACAATTTTAGCCAAATTTCCAATCATTCCGTATGTTATATCTTCAAAGAATAGGTATACCAGTAAACCTACACTTTCCGAAAAAAGGGTTCCAAAAACCATAGAGGAACCCTATCTAGGGTTCTCCATCAGGAAAAAAGGTTCAATCTGGGAACTTTCAGACTTTTCACACCTACCACAGAGGGTTCCATAAAGAACTTAAAAAGGGTTCCCTTATGAGCCAAAGAACCCTTTCAGAACCCTATTTTCCAAGAGTGTACAACAATACAGAGTACTTATGAAACCACAGAATGAATCCAACACTTTAGCTAACCAGAGATGTCACTTCCATCCCATTCCATCCCATTGACTGATCACTGAAAGGTATGTAACTTAATGTGAAATGATACTTTATGTACACATACAATATGGTGACAAGACAGCAAACAAACTATAATGTTTAAAAACACCTCACTCTGCACTCTTTTAAACAGTCCTACAGAGAAGCAGGTTGTAAATCATCAGCATCCTCACATCATAGAAGCTCACGGATCTACACCCCCATACCCCTCAAGATTTGCAGAATTATGCACAATTCGTACCATAAGTAGCAGTAGTAACATTTCAGGACACATTTTACAGCCTCACTCCTACCCCATGAAATTTCATGAATGTACAGAACTGAACTCCGAAATCGCACTAATAAGCTCATGTTCAAACGAAGCACCTGTTAACTGTGAGAATGTAAAACCTGGAAATCATGCGTGAAAATCTAATGGGTTTATTTACCTTCCTTAAATTACAGTTACAGCTTCGCAATGAAGACAGGCATTAAAATTATGGAATCACTTCCAAAACTGTGCCATGAAATTAGCAGTTAAAGTTTTGTGTGCGAGTGTGTATGCTTGCTGTGTATATGGTATTGTATGCAGTCAACATAAATAGCTTCAATAGCCAGTGCGATACAGGTTAATTTAGGAGAGTGTCTCATGTTTAACCCATGTAGGCACTGTGTTTTATTTCCTTAACAACGACAGCAACAACCTCAACAACAATAACATCATCCCAGTAATGGCAGCTAATAAAAGTGGGAAACAGAAAAGATCAGTAGTAATAAGATTTCATGGCACTGGCATTATTTACTCAACGTGTGCGCGTACGAGTGTATGTGACGCCATTTCAGAGAATTCAGGCCGCTCCGTTTAAAAAAATAAAATAAAAAAATCTTTATATTGTAAGTATGTACATATTGGCAAGTGCTGGGGGAATGTATTATTGTCTAGGAACCCTCTACTGTTCTTAACCGAATGTAAAACCAACTACCAACTTCTTTCCTCTACTTCTTTCCTTATTATTATTATTATTATTATTATTATTTCGGTAGCCGAATTAATTAATATGCATTCATTAAATACTTCTGAATGTGTTACTACATAACCTAAATGCTGACATGAGGACGTCCTGCATATACTCTTTAACAACTAGGCTATACGAAAGTCAGTCGATATAATTGTAAACGAACGTGTCAGAATAATTGTCGCGATCAGTGTAGCTGAGTGATTAATTAATTCCTGTGAATAAAACGTTTCTTTGATGACCTTGCTTTCTAGAGTGCAAAACAGTTCTTTTCTGATTGTAATATTTACGAATTGTGTAGGCTATGTGCTTGGAGTAAAAGTGACTAAGAGGGCTATCTAATGACAGGGCTGCACTTCTCAAGTCGTAGCCCGCGTCTTAACGTGGGACTAAACAAGCTAACACAAGCGAACGAGTTGTACCATTTGATAAATGGAAAATGCATCTTACCTTCTTCTGCATCGAAGTTGCAAGAACATAAGTGCGAGATATACAGAAGTATACCGCTGCATAGAAAAAGCCCGTTAAGTTTTTCAGCCATCACAGCAACCAGAAGAAATACGTATGTCGGACCAAAGTGTTGAAATATAATGAACTTTCTGTGAATGCTAGGGCTTTATTCCCTGGTAGACGTTCCCACGCACTTCCGGTTAATAGCTCATTTGTAGTGTTACGATTCAATTCGGTGAGGACAGCGACAGCGCCCTTAAAATAGAGGGCTTTTCCAAAATAAACTTTATCATGATGAACTCTCACTGGTATTTTACTCATTAACCTAGTAATATCCTGTTTCGTAATGCAGACATTCAGGAAAACATTTGGTCGGTTTTTTGTGTTTACTCAGGTTCCCTTTTCCTAATATTATTTTGGCTAAAAATCTGAAACCATTCCGTGTGACAAATGTGCAATAACAGAGAAAGTCAGGAAGGGGGCAAATACTTTTTCACGGCACTGTACTTACATACATACACACATACATACATACAAGAAATAAATGTTACACTGCAGTGGGAAGGGAACAATGCATTTAAAAAGGTTGCATTTTTGAACCAAAATTTTCAGGAAATTCCTGGTGTAATGTGTAATTTACATGTTTTTGTTCACCACAATTTATTTTTTAATATATAATTGTATACTGAGGTTGTGATTCATTTAGTCATTCTATATGTGGTAAAGACTCGGCATTTCACATTTTTAAGAAGTTCATTCTGTCTGAGTTTTGGTTGTACTGTGGCTTTCCAAATGCTTCTCTGTATGTGCTATAATCCATCACAGTAATATCAAATATTCACAACTGAGTCGGTTTGCAGCCTCAAGCTAAAATTTCCATCAAAGTGCTCATTTCATTTAAACTTTTTTTAAATAAGAAATGAAGCAGGACTACTGGACTGTTTAAAATATAGCTGTTTATCTATTAGCTCCCATGCTTTTTGCATGAACAGAAAAGTTTCTGTCAGTAGATCCTTTGGCGTATTAGCAAAGACTGCAGTTATATGAAGCAACACATTTCAGTGGAGTTACGTTATAGTCTACACCTACCTTTCCTCCTACTCCAGATATATCGCACAGGGCGCTGTGGTTTATGAGCTGATGATGTCAGCCCTTATCACAGTGTTTAATAATGCGCTCAGAAAACTAGCTTGGAAAAGATCAGAGATTACTTTTTTCTTGTTAGAATTATGGAACAGAGCAAGGTCTAGGAACGTCTAAAAGCCTGAATACCACAGAAGCAATGCGCAGGGAATGTGCAGGTCTCATACAAACTTCTGCTCTGCTTTAATTATTCTTCTGCCCTTCATTTGAATTTGATTTCCACTAGAAGGGTTTCTAATTTAATTATATTGAAGTGTAGGCACTGCGTTATATATTGCTAGTTCAGCTATATGTAATTCTGTGAAATATGATATGCCATGTGTAGGCTAATATAACAGATGATATGACATCACATTCCCTACCCTTAAATAAAAGCTACTGCAATATTATAGCTATTGCAATATTCTCAAACAAATTGCTACAGTATTATCCGGATCAGAAAATATGGAAGTCCTCTGAAGCCATCCTTTATTATTATTATTATTATTATTATTATTATAAGCTTAGGAATTCCACATTATCTCTTCATTATATTGTGATCACAAGTTACGTAACTCAGGATGTTTCTGGGTTGTCATGCCAGGATCACCCTTTAGTTTAGTGGGGATTTTGAAATTACCAAATGAATATTTTCTCAAAATTATGATACATATCCGGTGATATCAATAAAATGAATTAGATTTGTTTAAATAATGAGAATTAAATAAATATGAATTGCGACAAGGGGAGGAATATCAAAGTTCCTCCCAATAATTCTGAACTTGCTGGTCGTGAAAAATAACAGATAATATGATAAATCTGCGCATTATTAGGTTGATCATAGGTTAATACAGACAGGAAAAAAATTATGTCTGTCAATAACAGGCATTTCACAATGTATGGCCAAATGTACAAAATATTATTATTTCAGACACTGCAATATTTAAAACAAAATGACTATAAATGTATTGATTATTACTATTGTATTTCCAAGAGGCTCACATATTTAAGATATATTGTTGTATATTCAATTTTTTTGAGGGAAGCCCTCACCAAAACATTAAATCCACCACAAAATATTTCTGCTGAAAACATAACCTGTATTATCAAAAATCCTTAAAAACTTAAAATCGTGGTTGTGCTCCAATATCGTACATCTATTGTGGTGTTTTAATTTTGCGACAACAGTCAACCGATATTGTCACTTTTTGTCCTGCCTGTAATGTTGAATGCCTAGATTTACGAGCAATTGAGTTGATGCCATTTTTGTTTATTTTTAAATGTGTAAATGTAATCTTTTATATTCTGCTGGCTGCCAAGCTGTGTGATATGGTACAATCAAATAAGGTTCAGAAGAATTAAACTTGACAAAAGAGTGTAAATGCTGTAAAAACCTGAACACCCCCGGGTCAGTTCCCACACAAACACATTTAAGGTGTGACATATTGTAGACTGAAGTCGTTTAGCTTGTGATTTGACTCAAATATTCTGATAAAGATTGCTGATAAATATGTATGCATTATATTTTTTCTTAGATATAAAACTGATTTTACTTCATGGTTTACGAATATACTTGTAGCATTTTATGAAAATGGGTAGGCAACTCCAAAGTTCTTGGTTTATTGAAGCCATCACTATTATTATTTATTTATGTATTATTATTATTATTATTATTATTATTATTATTATTTCCTTTTCCATTTTTTAGCTACGACCGCAGCTCTATAGCTCTGTCTGCTGGTCGGTCGGTTGGTTGGTCGGTTGGTCCACAAAAAGTGTCCCACCCTGTAGTGGCCACAGTTTTCGCCCCAGGAGGCTGACATTTGGCATGGACATTGGTCAGAGCTGAGTAACTTTCAAGGTCGATTGAGCGAGAGGGGGTGGGGCGATGGGCGTGGCCTATCACAAAAAGGCGCATAACTCCCGAATGGATTCACAGTTTTGCAAGATTTTGTGGAAAGGTTGGTCATGAGCCAAAGAAGAGGTCACATGTTTGTGTGAGGGTGTGTGCGTGGATGCATGCACACATGGATGCATGCGCGTGTGCGGTCGCAGCTATTGCGGATTCGTGCTTGTTAAATTATTTTTGACTAGTTTTGCCTGACTTGTTGATCCATCATCTTGTCCCTTCCCCTTGTCCTTCTCTAAAGAACCACTTATTAGTGTGTGTTATGCTGAACAATCCTAACTGTACATAAGGACTGCATGAATGCAGGCCTGCATGTATCTTTTTACTATTGTCAATAAACCTTAATCTAGCCTAAAAAGCATTTTGGTTTCCTGTTGGCTACACCAAACAAAGCAATGTAGTCTAATGGATAAACGTGGAAACACAAACACTTCAAACACCCATGGAACAGTACAAAAGCATTTCTTTCACATTTTTGAACCTTGAACCTGAAATAATCATAAGAAAGACAATATATTATTATCATATGCAACTGTCTGTAGCAACTGCTATTACATGCATAGTGACTTTTTTTCCCTTCCTTTTTAACTTTAGTTGTGTTCTCATGTTGATAATTCTCTATGATAGTTGATAACATTGCTTAATGTGAAGCTATGCACAGATTAGGCTTTATTAGAATAAAAGGCAGAGAAGCAGCAAATTATACAGGACTGTGTAAATGAGAGACTACAGTGTGCTGTCTCTGATGCCTGTGTGAACTCTGTGGGGCTGTTACTAGCCTGTGTAAATGAGAGAGACTACAGTGTGCTGTCTCTGATGGCTGTTACTAGCCTGTGTAAATGAGAGACTACAGTGTGCTGTCTCTGATGGCTGTTACTAGCCTGTGTAAATGAGAGACTACAGTGCGCTGTCTCTGATGGCTGTTACTAGCCTGTGTAAATGAGAGACTGCAGTGTGCTGTCTCTGATGGCTGTTACTAGCCTGTGTAAATGAGAGACTGCAGTGTGCTGTCTCTGATTGCTGTATGAACTCTGTGGGGCTGTGGTCTTTGCTACTTTAGAGGACTTAGCTCTACAGCACCTCCATCTTTAGTTATTGGTTTCTGTTACTGTTGTTATGCTACTGCTATTGGGTAAGAACAGTCTAAGCCTCGGGAGCCAATGCTATTTTAGAGCCAGAGATACTCAGGAACCGAGAGGCCCTATATAATCAGGGATGGAGGCCTGTGTGCTGTGGGCTGAATGCGCAGATGTGTCTCTCCAGTTTAAAGAGCTCTCCATCTCCCCATTTCTGCCACTGAGCAGCAGGGTGAGGTGAGTCACATATCTGGGCACGCTCATCAGAGCTCTCTGACTGAGCGCACGTCGCCGTTCTGGAGTCTGCTGGAGGACACGCAGAGACCTGTTAGACACCAGCACTGCAGGTCCTGAACACAGCGTGTGTGTGATAGACACACAGGTCCTGAACACAGTGTGTGTGTGATAGACACACAGGTCCTGAACACAGCGTGTGTGTGTGTGATAATCACACAGGTCCTGAACACAGCATGTGTGTGTGATAATCACACAGGTACTGAACACAGCATGTGTGTGTGATAATCACACAGGTCCTGAACACAGCATGTGTGTGATAATCACACAGGTCCTGAACACAGCGTGTGTGTGATAGACACACAGGTCCTGAACACAGCGTGTGTGTGTGTGTGTGTGCTGGACACACAGATCCTGAACACAGAGTGTGTGTGCTGGGCACACAGGTCCTGAACACAGAGTGTGTGTGTGATAATCACACAGGTCCTGAACACAGTGTCGGACAAGCAAGGATTAATTAAGAATATGTTTATCTTCTGAATCCAGCGGTTCCAACAATCAATGTTCTTGTTAAGATGTTCAGCACTTCAGAATACTGAACCAAGTGATATTGCATGCTAGAACCCCTCACTTAACCTACATGTAAAATATATTTTATTAGATTTAATTTAATAATTATGTTTAAAATTAGAATGATCAATTAAACACCAAATTCATTGATAGGTCAGTGTACAGTGCACTGGTGGAATCAACCAATAAGTCAAAACAAGCTCTATACCAGGTTTTAAGATTAAATAATTGAATTGAATAAGTAGCAGTCAATTATAATGAACTGAAAACATACATTCTTCATTGAATGCTGGCACACTACTTCTAAATTACACAACAGAAGACATACAGCAAAACAACATTAAACAACTAATCTAGAATACCAGAAAATAGAGAGAGAGAGACGGATAAGAGAGAGAGAGAGAGAGAGAGAGAGAGAGAAACGGATCGGCCAGACCTTGCCAAAGTATCACCCACTTCCAGTATAAGGGCCACAAGGAAACCGGCTAAAAGCACACAACCTAGGAACCACCACCAAAATAAAAAGAGGAAAACTTATTCTTCAAGGCTCCGACACCAACACAACACACCAACCTTTTTCCTGTTTTCCTACCTTACCCAGCATGGCTTGTGGATGTTTTGCCCTGATTGGGTGATGCTGAGTTAAGGTGTAAGATAGAAGGGAAGGGGGTTCAGACTAATTTATGACACGGTCTGTCCTACCTAAAGATTGGATTCAAACTTAAAGAGGACACGTGAAAGGGAAATGTTAGGCATGTAGGGTCTCTGACCCCCGATATGGTGTCCTGTGTCATCTGGTTTGACTCTTCGGAGGGGGTGAGACCCATAGATTGTCTGCCTAGATTAGGGTATCAGTGGATTTTATATTGCCCCAATCACATTTGCTTTGATGCTTGTGACGGGGAGGCCAGGCCACATTCTTATTCACTGATTCCCTCTCCAAGGCCAAAATCTAAACACTACATATCCTACAACAGAGTGTGTGTGTGCTGGACACACAGGTCCTGAACACAGTGTGTGTGACGCAGTGTGTGTGTGACACAGTGTGTGTGACGCAGTGTGTGTGTGATGCAGTGTGTGTGATGCAGTGTGTGTGTGACGCAGTGTGTGTGATGCAGTGTGTGTGACGCAGTGTGTGTGTGATGGAGTGTGTGTGTGATGCAATGCGTGGGACGCAGTGTGTGTGACGCAGTGTGTGTGTGATGCAGTGTGTGTGATGCAGTGTGTGTGTGATGCAGTGTGTGTGATGCAGTGTATGTGTGACGCAGTGTGTGTGACGCATTGTGTGTGTGACGCAGTGTGTGTGTGACGCAGTGTGTGTGTGACGCAGTGTGTGTGTAATGCAGTGTGTGTGACGCAGTGTGTGTTAGACACAGTGTGTGTGATGCAGTGTATGTGACGCAGTGTGTGTGTGACGCAGTGTGTGTTAGACACAGAGTGTGTGACGCAGTGTGTGTGATGGAGTGTGTGTGATGCAGTGTGTGTGACGCATTGTGTGTGTGATGCAGTGTGTGTGTGTGTGATGCAGTGTATGTGACGCAGTGTGTGTGTGACGCAGTGTGTGTTAGACACAGAGTGTGTGACGCAGTGTGTGTGATGGAGTGTGTGTGATGCAGTGTGTGTGTGATGCAGTGTGTGTGTGTGTGATGCAGTGTATGTGACGCAGTGTGTGTGTGACGCAGTGTGTGTGACGCAGTGTGTGTTAGACACAGAGTGTGTGACGCAGTGTGTGTGATGGAGTGTGTGTGATGCAGTGTGTGTGACGCATTGTGTGTGTGATGCAGTGTGTGTGTGTGTGATGCAGTGTCTGTTATGCAGTGTGTGTGTGACGCAGTGTGTGTGTGATGCAGTTTGTGTGTGACGCAGTGTGTGTGTGATGCAGTTTGTGTGTGACGCAGTGTGTGTGATGCAGTGTGTGTGTGACGCAGTGTCTGTGATGCATACGCTCACACGCTCACACACTCACTCACCTCTGCTGGGTCCTCAGAATCTGTAACACAAGCTCACACACTCACTCACCTCTCTGAGCTCTGCTGGGTCCTCAGGACCAGTAACACACGCTCACACACTCACTCACCTCTCTGCTGGGTCCTCAGAAATTGCAACACACGCTCACACACTCACTCACCTCTCTGAGCTCTGCTGGGTCCTCAGGACCAGTAACACACACTCACACACTCACTCACCTTTCTGCTGGGTCCTCAGAATCTGTAACACACGCTCACACACTCACTCACCTCTCTGCTGGGTCCTCAGAATCTGCAACACACGCTCACACACTCGATCACCTCTCTGCTGGGTCCTCAGGACCAGTAACACACGCTCACACACTCACATACTCACTCACCTCTGAGCTCTGCTGGGTCCTCAGAATCTGTAACACACGCTCACACACTCACTCACCTCTCTGAGCTCTGCTGGGTCCTCAGGACCAGTAACACGCCCTCACACACTCACTCACCTCTCTGCTGGGTCCTCAGGACCAGTAACACACGCTCACACACTCACTCACCTCTCTGCTGGGTCCTCAGGACCAGTAGCACGCCCTCACACACTCACTCCCCTCTCTGCTGGGTCCTCAGGACCAGTAACACACGCTCACACACTCACTCACCTCTCTGCTGGGTCCTCGGGACCAGTAACACACGCTCACACACTCACTCACCTCTCTGCTGGGTCCTCAGGACCAGTAACACACCCTCACACACTCACTCACCTCTCTGCTGAGTCCTCAGGACCAGTAACACACACTCACACACACACTCACCTCTCTGCTGGGTCCTCAGAATCTGTAACACATGCTCACACACTCACTCACCTCTCTGCTGGGTCCTCAGGACCAGTAACACACTCTCACACACTCACTCACCTCTCTGAGCTCTGCTGGGTCCTCAGAATCTGTAACACACGCTCACACACTCACTCACCTCTCTGCTGAGTCCTCAGGACCAGTAACACACGCTCACACACCTCTCTGCTGGGTCCTCAGAATCTGTAACACACGCTCACACACTCACTCACTCACCTCTCTGCTGGGTCCTCAGGACCAGTAACACACGCTCACACACTCACTGACCTCTCTGAGCTCTGCTGGATCCTCAGAATCTGTAACACATGCTCACACACTCACTCACCTCTCTGAGCTCTGCTGGGTCCTCAGAATCTGTAACACATGCTCACACACTCACTCACCTCTCTGCTGGGTCCTCAGGACCAGTAACACGCCCTCACACACTCACTCACCTCTCTGCTGGGTCCTCAGGACCAGTAACACACGCTCACACACTCACTCACCTCTCTGCTGGGTCCTCAGGACCAGTAACACACACTCACACGCTCACACACTCACTCACCTCTCTGCTGGGTCCTCAGGACCAGTAACACACGCTCACACACTCACTCACCTCTCTGCTGGGTCCTCAGGACCAGTAACACACGCTCACACACTCACACACTCACTCACCTCTCTGCTGGGTCCTCAGGACCAGTAACACACACTCACACACTCACTTACCTCTCTGAGCTCTGCTGGGTCCTCAGGCTTTAGTCTGAATCTTATGAATGCCTGCTGCCAAACGCAAATGGCCAGGACGGAACACTGCAAACCCAGTCGTTCCGCATCTCTGGGGAAATTCCACACTAAACGAGCAGGCCATTTATTAGAGCCTCTGCATGGCCTCTGCGTGCTCGTAAGACATCGGCATGCGTAGCTCCACGCAGCTCAGCCGCCTGATGAAATATGAACCGCAGACCCTTTGGACATGGTGCATTAGGCTTTGGCTTCAGCCTGGGATTATGCATGCTCCCAGAATCCTGCGCCATATCCAAACACATGACACTTCCTGTGCTGTACATACATACATATATATATATATATATATATGTACAGTTACAAGAAAGTTTGCGAACCCTTTGGAATTAATTACATCTGATATGATTTTCATCTACACTCAACAAAAATATAAATGCAACACATCAATTTCAAAGATTTTATTGAGTTCAAAGGTAATAAACGTAAATAAATAGATTAATTAAGCACTTATCTATTGATTTCATGTGATTAGGGATACAGATATGCATTTGTTAGTCACAGATTGCCCAAAAAAGAAGATACCATGAAATGAACAGGATACTGATCAGTATCTTATGTGACCATCATTTGCCTCATGCAACACAACACATCTCCTTCGCATTGAATTGATCAAATTGTTGATTGTAGCCTGTGGAATATTGTCCCACTCCTCTTTAATAGCTGTACGAAGTTGTTGGATATTGGTGGGAACTGGAACACGCTGTCGTATGCGCCGGTCCAGAGTATTGCAAACATGCTCAATGGGCGACATGTCTGGTGAGTATGCAGGCCATGGAAGAACTGGGACATTTTCAGCTTCAAGGAATTGTGTACAGATCCTTGCAACATGGGGCCGTGCAATGTCATGCTGAAACATGAGGTGATGCCGATGGATGAATGGCACAGCAATGGGCCTCAGGATCTCATCACGGTATCTCTGTGCATTCAAATTGCCATGGATAAAATGCACTTGAGTTCTCTGCCCATAGGATATGCCTGCCCGTACCAACACCCCACCACCACCATGGGCCACTCTGTTCACAATGTTGACATCAGCAAACCACTCACCCACCCAATGCCATACACGCTGCCTGCCATCTGCCCTGTACAGCTGAAACCGTGATTCATCAGTGAAGAGGACCATTCTCCAGTGTGCCAGTGGCCATCGAAGATGAGCTCTTGCCCACTCACGTCGATTCTGACGCCGAACTGCAGATAAATCAAGATCCCGGTGAGGACGTCGAGCACGCAGATGTAGTGATCATGGCTTTTAATCAGCATCTTGCTATGCCACACCTGTGCAGGAGATGGATTATCTTGACAAAGGAGAAATTCTAGCTAACAGTGCGCAGCGTGCAATGATAAAGGAGGTCAAGAAGTGCCCTAGAGTAACAGCAAAGAACCTGAAACCTGAACTTGCTAAAGTCCTCTGTTCATGTGTCGACAATAAAAATGGTATTCATGGGAGGACACCACATTGGAAACCATTGTTCTCCAATAAAATATTGCTGCATGTCTCCAGTTTGCAAAAGACCACCTGAATGTTCCACATCGCTTCTGGGCCAATGTTTTATGGACGAATAAGACAAAAGTTGAACTCTTTGGCAGAAATGCCCAACACTATGTTTGGAGGGAAAAAGCACTGCTCACCAACACCAAAACCTCATCCCAACTGTGAAGCCTGGTGGAGGGAGCATCATGGTTTGGGGATGCTTTGCTGCCTCAGGGCCTGAACAGCTTGCAATCATTGAGGTAACAAAGAATTAAAAATTGTATTAAGAAATTTCACAGGAGAATGTCAGGGTAGTGGTCCATCGCCTCAAGCGTAATAGAAGTTGAGTGATGCCACAAGACAATGACCCTAAACACGTAAGTAAATAAACACCAGAATGGTTTAAACAGAAGAAAATTCATGTTTTGGAATGGCCAAGTCAGAGTCCACACCTTAACCCAAATGAGATGTTGTGTCACATAAATGAACAGAAGGAGGTTTTTAAAGGAGGAATGGTCTAAAATTCCTCCAAACCATTGGGAAAGTCTGATTGGCAACTATGAGAAACATTTGTTGGAGGTTAGAGGTCCTACCAGTTATTAGATACCAGGGTTCACATACCTTTTCCAGCCTGAATTGTGAATGTTTAGACAATGTGTTCAATAAAAACATGAAAAGTACAATTGATTGTTATTAGTGCAAGCAGATTGTCTATTATTGTCTATTATTGTGACTTATATGAAGATCAGACCACATTTAATGAGTAATTAATGCAGAAATCCAGGTAATTCCAAAGTGTTCACAAACAGTTTTTTGTCCAACTCTATACACAGACATGCACACACACACACACTCGGGCTAGGCGATGCATATAATATTAATTAAATATTCAGTATAAATTTGTTAGGGATGTAAAATGAAGATACATCGAGAATATACCATTGTGATTATACTGCGTGATTTTTATGTGGCCACACACATTCTGCCCATTACAGAGCATTACATTCTGGTGCATACACATTCTGCCCATTACAGAGCATTACATTCTGAGGCACACACATTATGTCCATTACAGGACATTGCATTCTGGTGCACACACATTCTGCCCATTACAGAGCATTACATTCTGGTGCATACACATTCTGCCCATTACAGAACATTGTATTCTGGGGCACACGCATTATGTCCATTACAGGACATTGCATTCTGGTGCACACACATTATGCTCATTACAGAGCATTACATGCTGGTGCACACACATTATGTCCATTACAGAACATTGCATTCTGGGGCACACACATTATGCTCATTACAGAGCATTACATTCTGGGGCACACACATTATGCTCATTACAGAGCATTACATTCTGGGGCACACACATTATGTCCATTACAGAACATTACATTCTGGTGCACACACATTATGTCCATTACAGAACATTACATGCTGGTGCACATGCGCACTTCATGTTTCTGCCCTGTCTGCATGTATTGCTCTGGTGTAAAGCAAAATGTCTGAAAAGGAGCAGAATTGTATGCATTGCAGGACAGGGATCTCTGCCCACAAAGTTCTGGCAGTGGTCAGGTTTCATATTCCGGCATGGATGCTGCCTGTTTGTGTGCTATCTGAGTTAGCATTTTGTGTGCTATCAGAGCTAGCACTGTTTGTGTGCTATCAAAGCTAGCACTGTTTGCGTGCTATCGGAGTTAGCACTGTTTATGTACTATCTGAGTTAGCACTGTTTGCATGTTATCAGACGTAACACTGTTTGTGTGCTATCTGAGTTAGCACTGTTTGCGTGTTATCAAACGTAGCACTGTTTGTGTGCTATCGGAGTTAGCACTGCTTGCATGTTATCAGACGTAACACTGTTTGTGTGCTATCGGAGTTTGAAACTGTTTGCGTGCTAACTGAGTTTGCACTGTTTGAGTGCTATCAGAGCTAGCACTGTTTGCGTGCTATCACAGCTAGCACTGTTTGCATGCTATCACAGCTAGCACTGTTTGCATGCTATCTGAGTTAGCACTGTTTGCGTGCTATCGGAGTTAGCACTGTTTATGTACTATCTGAGTTTGCACTGTTTATGTACTATCTGAGTTTGCACGGTTTGCGTGCTAACTGAGTTTGCACTATTTGAGTGCTATCAGAGCTAGCACTGTTTGCGTGCTGTCAGAGTTAGCACTGTTTCAGTGCTATCAGAGCAAGCACTGTTTGAGTGCTATCAGAGCTATCACTGCTTGCATGCTATCAGAGTTAGCACTGTTTATGTACTATCTGAGTTTGCACTGTTTGAGTGCTATCAGAGCTATCACTGCTTGCATGCTATCAGAGTTAGCACTGTTTGCGTGCTATCAGGGCTAGCTCTTTCACTTCATCTGGTCCCTGAGGAGGTAGCCCATTCTTGGAATCCTGGTCCTTAAGCAGCCATATGCTCAGTTTGTCAGAACGTGTTTTGCCTCCTGAAGTGTTTGTAATCATCTCATCGTTATTCTAAGGGCCTTTTGGATAGTTTTGTTTGGTCTGATTTCCTGAGGTTCTTGGATCTAATTTGTTGTCCGTTTGTATCCTGTTTGTTTCCTTTTCTAGACTGTACCTGAAATTTATTTTACATTTTTGTATGTTTCTTTATTTTAAAAGTCATTGTAGTGAAAGTACCTTCTTCTTTTCCAGGTTTCCTATTATATAAAAGTTTTTGATGCATGTAAACAAACAAATTTCCGAAAGTGGTGTGTTGGAGAAAATTATCATCTGTTTGTTGAAGAACAAATATAAAAACCTATTTCTTTGAATAAAACAAATGAAGAACTCCATAGCAGTTATTTTTAAAGGCATGTTCACAAAGACGCACGGACAGACACAGGTACAGACTCCAAGGTCCTGTGAGTGAGTATGTGTGAGCGTGTGTGCGTGTGTGTGTGTGTACATGTTTATGTGCGTATGTGTGTGTGTGTGTGTGTGTGTGTGTGTGTGAGTGTGTGTGATAGGGTGTACTAAGCACTGTGTCATAGTAGCGAAAATGCAGGTCTTGTGGTTTCTGAGTTAACAGCCCACATGATTAGGCATGTGGGCCAGGCTGACGTGTTATGGCTTAGCTGCTCAGTAAAGTATGTGTGGGAGAAGTACCCCTCGCACCGAAGGATCTGCAGCCCAAATGCACAGCGCTTACCTCATACTGCTGCCCAGTTTTCTCTCAGCCTCCCCCAATATTTTAAACAACATGGATTACAGTTCAGCTCATCAGCAAATAATATTACATATGACAACAGACTGAGCCTCACTGCTTTGTTCTGTGGATCTCACCATCTTCTCCCTGACCTGGCATGCTACTGGGACTGACTGTTTATAAGGGGACATAACGGTGGCAACTAACAAATAAATAAATCAGACACTTGTTTGTTAAGGGGTCAAAGTGTCCTCGGAGCTACTGGCACTAATTGCTGCTAATTAATCAAGGCCATTTGTAATGCTTTTTTTTCTGGCCTTGATTTGCGCTTAAATGCGTATTAGCTAAAGAGCTGAGGGTCTGGAGTAATCTCCATCTTCTTCATCTCGTCTGAAATGAATAGCCTGAATTCAATCAATAAATGGAAACTCCCTGGACACTTCTCATTGGTGAAAGTTCTGCAATGACTGGAAGGTGGTCTCTGGCAGACCTGTGACCTTAGACGAGGGCCTCTGAGAATGTCTGGACTAAGCTGAATCATCTGAACTCGAGGAAGTGATGCTGCTAAAATGGGGAAACAGGAGAAAAAGAACGTCCCACAGGGACATTTGAGCCATCGGCTGGTTAAATTAAAATAAACAGTCAGGCAGTTAAGATTACAGCTAGCCAAGGTTCCCTGTTACTTTTACTCACAATTGAATGCAACAGTTTGTTTCTTTTTCTCCCTCACACAAATGTTGTTGAGTTGAGCATCAGTTTCACAGAAATGACCTCATCAAACTGAACAGAGGCAGATACATGCAGTAATTTGTCAACGATGAACATAAGGACGACTATTGGGACTAACATTGATTGAATACAAGCTTCTGTATGAGAAAGCCAGTATTTTCTTCACAGATTCTACCTGTTGTTCACAGGGTGGCTATTATTACTTCATGACTGAGTTTCTCCTAACCTGAAAATCCCACACCACAAATAGGGTCATAAGCTTTTAGCAAGCTCATTTTCACTCTCGGGTTATACCTTCCACACACAGGGTGCTGATCCGGGCAGCTTTTCAATCTGCAGTCTGATTGATCCAGTATTCAACAGCCAATTTTGATTTCAGCGGCTAAGTTTAAAGAGATTTGAAAAGCGCCCACAAACCCTTATTAAGTGAAATCACCCATCCACAGTTGGTGAGATCGAGCCTGTCTACCAGGCGTTACGCTGAAGACAACATGCAATATGGCGTCCACCGATGGCAACAAGGTGCTGCTATGTCTTCTTCTCTGTTTTTGAATCATCGTGGCTTAGTACTGTATTTGTACAATGGGTAGTTTATAAAAATAATTGCATTTTAGTATCTGTTGTATTTATAATATTAGTACTTGTGTTTCTGGTTGATCCTTCCATGAAATGTCTGATTTAAGAGTTGATTTCTTGCGGCCTGCTGGTGTTGGTCAGGAAACATCCTTAGGCAGGTGCAGTAGAGGACAGAGCTCTGCTGGTGTTGGTCAGGAAACATCCTTAGGCAGGTGCAGTAGAGGACAGAGCTCTGCTGAGTGTTGGTCAGGAAACATCCTTAGGCAGGTGCAGTAGAGCACAGAGCTCTGCTGAGTGTTGGTCAGGAAACATCCTTAGGCAGGTGCAGTAGAGCACAGAGCTCTGCTGAGTGTTGGTCAGGAAACATCCTTAGGCAGGTGCAGTAGAGGACAGAGCTCTGCTGAGTGTTGGTGTTAAAGTCACCCACAGACCTACAGGCAGAACGACGGGAGAAGTCAAGCTCAGCTTTATTTTCCCTGAAGGGAAATTCAGGGGTTTAACAGACTTGAGAATTATGTAGTTAAAGCAAATATGTACAATTTCAGTCAGTTTTACTTTTGAAATGCTTCCCATTAATGTCTCATCAGCCTGGTTAAAAGTAAAAATGTAATGTATGCTATATATACATCGATCAGCCATAACATTAAAACCACCTGCCTTATATTGCGTAGGTCCCCCTCGTGCTGCCAAAACAGCTCTGACCCGTCGAGGCATGGACGCCTCTGAAGGTGTCCTCTGGTTTATTTGGATTTCTGTATATATTTGCATCTACTGTATATTTGTATCTGATATTTTGTATCTACTGTAAATTTGTATCTGATTGTGTTACTTTGTTGTCTTTGATGCTGCAACGGTGCAAATTCCCCCTGGGGATCAATAAAGTACACTACTACTACTACTACTACTTATTACATTATTGGTTTTTATTACATAAAAAATTTGAAATGGATTACATTTTTGTTATTACACTGTTGGTAGTTTATTACATTATTAGTTGCTACAGGTCTATTGTATTGTTAGAGGGTGAATTATTTCCACATGATTTTAAAAACTCTCGACGGGTCAGAGCTGTTTTGGCGGCACGAGGGGGACCTACACAATATTAGGCAGGTGGTTTTAATGTTGTGGCAGATCGGTGTATATATATATATAACTCACAGAAACAGAATATGTGGAAAATATATTGAATTAGAAAATACTATGCACAATATGGCAACACTTAATAATATACTGGAAAACTCACAAATTATGAATTAAAACAATTTGAAAATATACTACAGTATACCCCATTTCCATACAGGCTGGCTATTTGAATGTAACACAGGTTTGGTTTACACATGCACTGCTTAACAGAATATTTAACTTTTAGGTTTTTTGGCTGGACCGCAACAGCGAATGTCTGTGACTGAATGAGTGACTGAGTGAGTGATGAAATTACACCATTGGACGGCCGAGTTATGACGTCACACCATCGGTCGGCTGGTCCAGCCATATACTACGTTTTGACCTGGTCTTGTTTCAGTTTGCTTATGTTTCTTGAGATTGGACCAGGCAGTTTTTTATATACAATGAAGGATATTTTATATATTTACAAAAGTTTCTGATGACCAGCTGGCCCTACAAGGCTATCAGGGCATTCAGGGGTTTGTGGTCGACGGTTAAAATAAATAAATAAATAAATAAAAAGTGCTATGAAAAAACTATTAGTGCCCTTCCTGATTTCTTCTATTATTGCACATTTGTCACGCTGAATGATTTCAGATCTTTAGACAAAATGTTATATTTTTAGACAAAGGGAAACTGAGTAAACACAATACACATTTTTAAAATTATTCATATTTCAAAAAAAACAAAAACATCCATATCACCCAATTAACCAAATTGAATTGATAATTAGACTCAGCTGATTGAACACAGCCAGGCTTAATTGCTGCCAGCCCTGTTGAATCTATACCTTACTTATATTGAACCTTATCATCAGAGTGAAACAGTCAACCACATAGTTTCTACAAGCACACTATGCCATGATTAAAGTACCACAAGAGATGAGAGGAAAAGTTGTTTAAATATATCAGTCTGGAAAGAGCCAAAGCCATTTCTAAGAACATTTCGAACAGTGATGAATCTTCCCAGGAGTGGTCGGCCTCCAAGAAGTCACAAAAGATCCCTGAAGAACATCCAGAGAATTTCTGGCCTCTAGCCTCAGCTAAGGTCAGAAACATCAATGCTTGTCTCACATTTGCAAAAAAAAGCACCTGGATGATCCCCAAGCCTTTAGGGATAATGTTCTGTGGACAGATGAGTCAAAAGTGGAACTGTTTGGATGGCACAGGTCCCGTTATGTCTGGTGTAAAGCTAATACAGCATTTCACAGTAAAAACATCATACCAACAGTCAAACATGGTGGTGGTTGTGTGATGGTGTGGGGATTCTTTGCTGCCTCAAGACCTGGAGAACTTGTCATTAGTGAAGGAACCATGAATTCTGCTCAGTACCAGAAAAGTTTTAAGAAGAATATTTGGGTCATGGGTAATATGCATGTGATAACTTTTTCATTAAAAAATAGAAATAATAAAAAATGTGCTTTCCCTCAGGTTCCCTTTTGTCTAATATTTAATTTCGTCTGAAGATCTGAAACCATTCAGTATGACAAATATGCAATTATAGAGGAAATCAGGACAAATACTATTTTCACTGCACTGTAACTCCAAAGCAGTATGTACAGTGGTGTTATCCTTCTGGGACAGTCAAACAAACACAAAACTCAAACAAATAAACAAACACAAAACTCAAACAAATAAACAAACAAACACAAACTTCAAACAAATAAACAAACAAACACAAAACTCAAACAAACAAATTAACAAACACAACACTCAAACAAACAAACAAATTAAGCGAACTCTCTTCATTAAGATGTGGCGGCTAAAGACACTTACTGTAATGGGGAATCAGCAAAATTTATCTTGTGCTTAAGGCTAAGAAAACTTTTGTGACCTTAATCACAAAATAGCAGAAACATCTGGCCAGTGTGAAGAATCTCCATGATAACGTGCATGAAGCCACTTTATCAGCTCTTCTCAAATGATAACTGATAAGATTGTAAGGACTTAAGGAAATAACTTTGAGCATGGGCCCTTTCTCTCTCCGTCAAGTATTAATCGACCTTTGGGGACGACTAAATCAACAGGGCCAGAATAGTTGCTCCCTGTGACAGGGCCTCTCTTGACTCTGAAATTACTCGCTCAGATTTGTGATGGCTGCCATGGTCCTGGGCAGGAGTTACGGAGGGGCCAAAACATTCCATCTCCCCAGGGCACGGCGCGAGCTGACGTTGCTAAGAGACAGATGGGAAACCACATTTGGTCTTGCGTCTACGGCCCTGTGATCCCCTGTGAAAGTATTCGGCGAATCATTACATTACATTCATTTGGCAGACGCTTTTATCCAAAGCGACGTACAAAAAAGTGCATTTCATGGTCGTAGAATCAGCAAACAGACCACATTAAATTAACCTCCGGCGACTGGAGCTGGTCCGCAGCATGAGCAAGAGCCCAGCCATCTTAAGGTTAATATTGTAATATTACACTGCGCACAATTGTGTGGAAAGCCTAACTCTGTCTTAGCACTCAGGAAGGAGTGGAGCAGGGCGTATTTACTGCCAGTACTGGCATTACTCTTGTCAGACTATTTATTTTACACTGCGCATTATTGCATAATCCCCTCACACTAAGGCCTGTTTTCAATCAATATTTGTCCTTAACTTAAGTCACAATAAAATGCAATTGTTTTAAAAGTAACCAACATAGTTTGGCAAGTCCACTGATGACAAAACTGTAAAGCACTTAGCATCTGCTGTTATTGTTTTGCAGATTCAAGTCCAGACCAGCGTCTTGTGTTCAGTTTGAATAATGCAGCAATGCCTGATGGGGTTTGCTGTTTGTTGCCCACGTGTGACAAAGTTTTGTCTCACAGCCTTTCAGCACTATTCTCGAAGGCTCTTGTGAAAATATCTGGTTGTTATTCAAAAATACGCATATGCTGCTCAAGGCGAGCAGCTCAATTTGAAATCCTATTCTGACCGTTCTCCTGGAAATTCCCCATAAGAAGTATAAATGAAAATAAGAAAATAAATGATTGCATTTCACAACTGACTGTGCCAGTGCATTATTGCTGAGTATTACTGCTCAATCTGATTAACAGGCCCTTTTACATGCAACATGAAATGATATTATTACAATAAATGCATAAATAATTGAGTTGTTTACAACAGAATTTCAGATGCGATATTACTTTAAAAGGAAATATATGTGTCAGTGGCGAGTGTGGGAGGATTAATAGATGTGTTCAGTCTTGCTGTTTGATGCCAGGGCAAACACAATGGGAATCACGTTTTAGACCTCATGAAGGCTCTGACAGAAACAAACCGAGCATTCAGGAGAAAAGCAGGAAGACTGAACTGAAAACATAGACGAAAAGGCAAGCATGCTCATGTCCTCTCACCCCTTGTGTTAATATAATACAACCCATGGGCTGTTACTGAGAAGTGATGCAATTAAATGGATATTAAAGCGTGTGCAAACCCCTAAAACATGGCCAACAATGTGGATCCTGGCTGGACACGTGTTGGCATGCTTTTCCTCTCTTTCGGGCTTGTTTTGCTTTTTAGAAACCAGGGCAGCGGCAATAGGCCATTGCAGATGTTTTCAAGTAATGAAGTTCTGCTTATTTATTGAGCAAGAGATGTGGCAATCTGCAGAAGTCAATGAAATGAAGCAAGCGTGTAATTACGCATCCAAAAGCACTGCCTATTAACGGCTGTTTGTATTTGCCATGACTTTTAATTTGAATATGAAAATGAGCTCTCTTCTAAGTCTCTCTCTCTCTCTCTCTCTCAGTGTAATTCCTTGCTTCTCTTCTGCAATATTGCTGTTGCTTTAATAGCTGTGCTCTTCCACGGGGCGGGTCAGTAATCAGAGTCAGCGCAGCTCAGTCTACGCTGTCAGCAGATGGGATAGCTGTGGAACGTCCCTGTTTATCCATCATCAGGAACATGCCCTGCCAGCACAGGACCCCGCGAATCCCCCACCGCTAAAGGGAAAGTACAAAGTGTTCCTTTCCCGCCAGTCCACCTCACACAGGGCTATCTTTGCCGATTACTGGAAAGCCAATGGTTTCCATGAATGTGGACAATAACTGTGTTGCTATTCCACAGTATCTACGGTCTGACAGATATAATGACACATTCTGAGAAAAATATTTGCTATAAATTTGATGTACAAAATTCTCTGAACAATACAACCCCATGCACAATACAACACACCCAAAACACAAAACATTAGTTGTACTGCACATAACTTGACCGAAATTAAAATTCCTGTAGAGTGTTTCCAAAAATAATGAATTTCAGATTGATGATACAGGGGAAGTCTTATCAGTGCTGTAAGGCTGAAATTAGGCCAAAAACCATTTAGCCTGTGCTAATGCTGGGACGGCCTGTCTTCATGCTTATTAAAACTCCTTTAAACCCTGCGACAACCATCCAAATAGCTCCTTACAGAGAACTTCATGTGGTTTAATCTACAAATATGATACAGGTTTTTGCAAAAAAAAAAAAATCCACTAAAAGACAATAAGCAGCCATTACCTGCCTAGGTAGAAAATTCCATGATTCATACGTCCCACAGCGATCTTGGAGCTTGAATCGTTATTACTGTCATCAAGCACCTAGCTGAGATCAAACAGCATGAATCACTTAAGACAAGATCTGAACATAAAAGCTGATTTTCATGAACCACCTCCTACCTGTTTCATTTCATACACCGTGATATATTGAAGAAAGTGGCATCGTTACAATAGATGTCGGCTGAACACTGTAATAGAACAATTATATTACTGTGGTGTTACCGTGGAGAGCCTATAGGAACCTACAGTAGGAACAGCTTATGTGGCTAATGACTTCAGTCGTGTGTTCTTGCTTTTATATAAAGAATTCAGAGGGCGCACTGAAAACAATGCACTATTCATTTACGGAATGACTGACCCTTGAAAGACATTTCATGTGATATTATGAATGAAAGTTATGATGTATTCTAATGTGTGTCAGAAAATTTTACATGCAGACGTGATCGTTGTGCAGTTAGCACGTTTTTTAGGCGGGATGTTAACAGTATCGAATGTTCATTTTTAGAGGGATAATCACCTTATTAGCGGCATGTAACAGCTGAGATCTAAAGGCATGAATCTATGCAAGATGAATACACAAAAATATTACGATGAAAAGACACCCCCCCAACCTACTGTGTTAATGAGATAAATAAACTGGAAGGAATGAGTAGGAGTCATATAAACAGTGTCACCGTGTGGAATCTTGTTTGTGCGTCATCTTGTCAATCACCATTTATATTTTTTTGGCAAGGGTAAATCTTAAAAAGTGCCATAGTACTGGATAACAGTCCCTAATTGCCTTATTTTAAACTCTGTTGCAAATAGAGGAACCTGGAATATGAAAATGAATACTGTAGAGGACACGGTCTGCTCATAGTATGCCACAATCCTAAGACCTGCCTATTCCTTTCTGCCCCCTGTAGGGTCTGTGGCTCTAGAATCATATATTCTTCCATGCTGAAGACTACACTACAAGGGACATTCAATAAAAAATAAACAATATTTTTAAAACTGTTCTCGCTGTAACATGTTTTTTCATCCAACGCACTTGTGTTACATCAAAAAATCGAAATAATATTAGACCGTTCAATGTATCTGGTGGCATGGTGCTCTTGTGTCGCTGATTGTGAAGAAAAAAAGTTGTGTATTATCTGATCTAGATCATTTTCAAAACACCTTTCATTGTTGACAGAACAGAATGCATGCATATTTTAAGAAGGCAACTACTTGTAATTTCTTTTACACAAATTACAACACACCTTATTTGTTCATTGTTTTAGAAATGGTCTTGGAAATGTTTAGCAGTATATTTTTGATAAAGAAGGTAAACCACGATATAACCATGATATAAGGAGTAAAGGATGGTTTCTGTTGTACATTCAGTTGTGTGCAGTGAGAGAGAGATGCTGCACAGTGGTGTGTAGTGAGAGAGATTCTGCACAGTGGTGTGTAGTGAGAGAGATGCTGCACAGTGGTGTGTAATGAGAGAGAGATTCTGCACAGTGGTGTGTAGTGAGAGAGAGAGATGCTGCACAGTGGTGCGTAGTGAGAGAGAGATTCTGCACAGTGGTGCGTAGTGAGAGAGAGAGATGCTGCACAGTGGTGCGTAGTGAGAGAGCGATTCTGCACAGTGGTGTGTAGTGAGAGAGCGATGCTGCACAGTGGTGTGTAGTGAGAGAGAGATTCTGCACAGTGGTGTGTTGTGAGAGACAGGTGCTGCACAGTGGTGTGTAGTGAGAGAGCGATTCTGCACAGTGGTGTGTAGTGAGAGAGAGATTCTGCACAGTGGTGTGTAGTGAGAGACAGGTGCTGCACAGTGGTGTGTAGTGAGAGAGCGATTCTGCACAGTGGTGTGTTGTGAGAGACAGGTGCTGCATAGTGGTGTGTAGTGAGAGAGAGGTGCTGCACAGTGGTGTGTAGTGAGAGAGAGATTCTGCACAGTGGTGTGTTGTGAGAGACAGGTGCTGCATAGTGGTGTGTAGTGAGAGAGCGATTCTGCACAGTGGTGTGTAGTGAGAGAGAGATTCTGCACAGTGGTGTGTTGTGAGAGACAGGTGCTGCACAGTGGTGTGTAGTGAGAGAGCGATTCTGCACAGTGGTGTGTAGTGAGAGAGAGATTCTGCACAGTGGTGTGTAGTGAGAGACAGGTGCTGCACAGTGGTGTGTAGTGAGAGAGCGATTCTGCACAGTGGTGTGTTGTGAGAGACAGGTGCTGCATAGTGGTGTGTAGTGAGAGAGCGATTCTGCACAGTGGTGTGTAGTGAGAGAGAGATTCTGCACAGTGGTGTGTAGTGAGAGACAGGTGCTGCACAGTGGTGTGTAGTGAGAGAGCGATTCTGCACAGTGGTGTGTTGTGAGAGACAGGTGCTGCATAGTGGTGTGTAGTGAGAGAGAGGTGCTGCACAGTGGTGTGTAGTGAGAGAGAGATTCTGCACAGTGGTGTGTTGTGAGAGACAGGTGCTGCATAGTGGTGTGTAGTGAGAGAGCGATTCTGCACAGTGGTGTGTTGTGAGAGAGAGGTGCTGCATAGTGGTGTGTAGTGAGAGAGAGGTGCTGCACAGTGGTGTGTAGTGAGAGAGAGATTCTGCACAGTGGTGTGTTGTGAGAGAGAGGTGCTGCATAGTGGTGTGTAGTGAGAGAGAGGTGCTGCATAGTGGTGTGTAGTGAGAGAGAGGTGCTGCACAGTGGTGTGTAGTGAGAGAGAGGTGCTGCACAGTGGTGTGTAGTGAGAGAGCGATTCTGCACAGTGGTGTGTTGTGAGAGACAGGTGCTGCATAGTGGTGTGTAGTGAGAGAGAGGTGCTGCACAGTGGTGTGTAGTGAGAGAGAGATTCTGCACAGTGGTGTGTTGTGAGAGACAGGTGCTGCATAGTGGTGTGTAGTGAGAGAGCGATTCTGCACAGTGGTGTGTTGTGAGAGAGAGGTGCTGCATAGTGGTGTGTAGTGAGAGAGAGGTGCTGCACAGTGGTGTGTAGTGAGAGAGAGATTCTGCACAGTGGTGTGTTGTGAGAGAGAGGTGCTGCATAGTGGTGTGTAGTGAGAGAGAGGTGCTGCACAGTGGTGTGTAGTGAGAGAGAGATTCTGCACAGTGGTGTGTAGTGAGAGAGAGATTCTGCACAGTGGTGTGTAGTGAGAGAGAGATTCTGCACAGTGGTGTGTAGTGAGAGAGAGGTGCTGCACAGTGGTGTGTAGTGAGAGAGAGATTCTGCACAGTGGTGTGTTGTGAGAGAGAGGTGCTGCATAGTGGTGTGTAGTGAGAGAGAGGTGCTGCACAGTGGTGTGTAGTGAGAGAGAGGTGCTGCACAGTGGTGTGTAGTGAGAGAGAGATTCTGCACAGTGGTGTGTTGTGAGAGACAGGTGCTGCACAGTGGTGTGTAGGCCGAGACCATGACGAATGATGACACTAACAGAGTTAAGAGACTGATTAGCAAAGCTAGTTCCATAATTGGCACGGGCCTCCATTGCTTAGAAGTAATTTCCAAGCTGTTAATTATGTAAAGAAATGCATGCAGTCCAAATGACGGAGCTGCAGATCGAAGAGCTGATTCAGTGTGAGGCGTGTCATCTCTCAACTGACTCATTTCAGCCCTCATTCTTACCACATTAACCTACCGTGTACGGTATGGGCTGTTCACCTGTGCTGCATGTTCTGAATACCAATGCTGTATGTGCTGTATACCAATCCTGTATGTTCTGTATACCAATCCTGTATGTTTTGTATACAAATGCTGTATGTGCTGTATACCAATCCTATATGTGCTGTATACCAATCCTGTATGTGCTGTACACTAATGCTGTATGTGCTTGTATACCAATCCTGTATGTGCTGTATACCAATCCTGTATGTGCTGTATACCAATCCTGTATGTGCTGTATACCAATCCTGTATGTGCTGTACACCAATGTTGTATGTTCTGTATACCAATCCTGTATGTTCTGTACACCAATGCTGCATGTGCTGTATACCATTGTTGTATGTGACTCTCCTAAGAGCAGAGACTCATGGTCCCTACGGAGGACAAAAATGTATTTCCTAGGATACTTAGTATATAATCAACAGTTACAATACGGTATAAACTGCTACTAGCAACAACACGATTAAACAATGAAAACATACTTTGTATGTTACTGTGTGTGTGTGTGTGTAAAATAATTGTATTCATGCTATTTTTAGAAGGTTTTAAGTGTTTGCCCGCCTAGGGACTGCAGTTGTAGTCAGCCAGCTGCCTAAATGTGGCACATTTACAGAAATGCTGATCACTGTGTACTGTGCCTGTCAAATAAATAAATAAATAAATAAAATGAACAGTACACTGAATTGTATAGTAATTCCATACAGGATGTTGATGTTTGTGGATTCTTCAATAGCCTTGTTCTTCCATGAATGTTCTGTTCATTGAAGCTGAGCTAGCTAATAACTATGCCCGTCAGACTTCTTTTTCCCGTCACACGGTCACTGGGTACAGGGGAAGCAATGCAGGCAGCCATTCGAACGAGCCATTATCTGAGATCGCACAAGGTACTACACATCAAAAGAGAGCCATTTTCTTTTTCAGAAAGCATCTTCCCTTACCCTCCTTTCATGTTGAATATAGAGGGGCTGTCTAAACAAACACTTGATACATTCTGCAATCAGACAGTATCCAGCAGGCTGCTTTACTATGCTGGTTTAAAAAACAAAACAAACAGTGTATTGAACATGAACATACAGTTGCAATCAAAATTATTCAACCCCTGGGGAAACTGTAAATATTTTTAAATGTATGCTTTTTGGGAGACTTGAAACTAAAAAAAAACATGTATGTCACTTGTGTGTTATGTTAAAATTCAAAATAAAAATGTATTTTTTAAGATTTCCGAGTAGCATGTAAATTTTGTATTTCAGCCATATCATAAATATTCAACCCCCATTCAATATCACAATTTTTTAAATATTTGCTGTAGAGTGACAAAATTTTGTGGAAACACACTTAAGCCCTTAGGACATCCGTAACGATACTGTTTGCTTCACCTGTGATAAACATATAAATCCCACCGATGCATTTCTTCACATCAGTTTGAAGCTGACTAGCAAACATGCCAAAGACAAAGGAGCTCTCTGAAAAGTTAAGAGAAGAAATTCTTTCATTGCATAAAAAAAGGCAATGGATACAAAAAGATCTCCAAGATATTGAAAGTTCAAAGACACACAATTGGCAGCATCATATGGAAGTTTAACAGTCATGGAATTGCAGTAAACCTACCTGGACGTGGAAGGAAGAGTAAAGTTACATCAACTGTTATCAGGCACATCGTAAGAACTGCTGAGAAACCCCCTCATATTACTGCCAAAGGCTTACAGGATGACCTTTTGAAAGCTGGAACAAAAGTATTAGTACAGACGATAAGAAGGATATTGAACAAGCAAATCCTACATGGCCGGACACCTCGCCGCACTCCACTCTTAACCAATAAGCATATGAAAAAACAACTTGAATATGCAGGACGTCATTTGGATAAGTCTATGGAGTTTTGGGAGAATATTTTATGGAGTGACGAGACAAAACTGGAATTGTTTAGACCTATGGATAAGCGGTATGTCTGGCGCAAGAAAGGTACAGCTTATGACAAGAAGAACACCATCCCCACAGTCAAGTATGGAGGTGGGTCAGTCCTTCTGTGGGGTTGTTTTGCTTCTTCTGGTACTGGCAATCTTCAGTGTGTGACTGGCACCCTGCGTTCCTTGAAATACCAGGCCATTCTGGAGAAGAATGTGATGCCCTCAGTGCATAAGCTGAAGCTTGGTGATCTTTGGACTTTCCAGCAAGACAATGATCCCAAGCATACATCCAAGTCAATCAAAGCTTGGTTCAGGGAACGATCTTGGAATTTCCTTGACTGGCCTTCTCAGTCCCCAGATTTAAATCCCATTGAAAATCTTTGGTGGGATTTGAAGAAAGCAGTGGCATCGCGAAAACCAAAGAATATCGGTGAACTTGAAGCATTTGCACAGGAAGAATGGGCCAAGATTCCAAAAGAGAGGTGTCAGAGGCTTGTGAGCACTTATAGGAAGTGTTTATTGTAAGTTATAAAAGCTAAAGGATGTTCCACAAAGTACTGATTTTGGGGGTTGAATAATTTGGTCATTGATTTTTTTGGAGAGAATTTCATTTTTTCCTTATAACAAATAGTAAACTCAGCTGTATGTTTTCAAAATCACTTGAACATGTTCTAATAAACGTATTTCTGTTTACAAAGGCCTTAGTTGATACATTGTCATGAAATTTTATTTACATCACAAAGACATCTTATGGGTTTGAGGGGTTGAATAATTTTGATTGCAACTGTAAATAGCCGCACATCATCATCTTTCATTATTCTATGGTTGAAAAACCATTGTACTAGATGGGCAATGATGTCACTCAGCTTCAGAAGTAAAACCCAGCTCTACTCCTGCATTTATGTCCTTGTTTTCAATGAAGATGTTGCAAGACCCTGCCTTTTAATGGGGGCAGCATTGGTGCAGATGCCAATGTTCTCCTTGAACTTAGATGGCATTACACTCTGGTGTGTACATCAATAGCTTTGAAGTAGCTAGTCTGGTAATGACAGTGAAATATGACTGCAGTAACAAAATTAAATACGAAACATGCTGTGCGTGACATTTTATATGCAGATCCCTTGAGACAAATACATTTTTTGTGATTTGGCGCTGTACTCCACAGATTTTAGATTTGTAATCAAGCAACTCACATTCTCATCTTTTATTTAAGGATATTTTCATATGCTTTGATTTCACCATATAAAAGTTACATCACTATTTATACATATTACCACATTTCAGGGCACCATAATATTTGGGACATATTAATGGTATGTAACCCAAAGTAGTCACGTTTACTACTTTGTTGCATATCCTTTGCATGCAATGGCTGCTTGATGTCTGTGACCCATAGACATCACCAGGTGCTGAGTATCTTCTCTGGTGATGCTCTGCCAGGCCTGTACAGCAGCCATCTTCAGCTCCTGCTCGTTTCAGGTGCTAGTTGCCTTCTCTTCATCATAAGAAACACATTTTCAATTATATTCAGAATGAGTGAATGACTTGGCCAGTAAAGAATTTAGCAGTTTTTGGCTTTGAAAAACTCCTTTGTTGCGTTACCAGTATGTTTGGGATCATTGTCTTGCTGTAGAATGTAGCGCCATTCCAATTTGGAGTTTGGAGACATTTGCTTGATGCAGCTTGAGCAGATAAGTTACTCCATTACATTACATTTATTTGGCAGATGCTTTTATCCAAAGTTTTGTACGAAAGTGCATACCAAAGGTCATTGGAACAACTACTTTTGTACACTTCAGAATTAATTTTGCTGCTGCTATCAGGAGTTACATCACCAATGATGACTATGTATAAAAGGTGCAATAAGTTCTACAAGGAGAAACCAAAATGCATAAAATGCCCTTTAATAAAGAATTTAAACTTCACATGTGAGTTGTTTGATTACAGATCTAAAATTGCGAAGTACAGAGCCAAATCAATAAAAGCATCTTTGCTCCAAACATGACACACACACACACACACACACATTGCCTCCCAAGTCAGCTAATCAAAATGTATTCTGCATATTCTATTATTAATAAATAGTCATTTAATTTAGCATGTTATTGCCAAGAGGAACTGGAGGTTTTGATCTCAGTGGGAGATGAATGTAAGATAACAAAGAAACAGAAAGCAAACAGTTCATACAGTTTTTTAATGAATAGACGATAGTCAACACTTGTCAGGAACAAAGCAGCTTATCAGAAGTCTCACACTGTGAGAATCAGAATGTAAATTAAGCTGAAATTCCATTATTAAATTGATATTGCCAACACAACAATGACATGAAAATAATGTGTAATTTTCTCGAAAATGTAAAACATCAGACCAGGTAACACTGAAGTTGTACTTGAGGAGGAAAAACCATTCTGTGGGCTGTGTTATCTTGTTCAAAATGACAGTGTTTAGCTCAATGGTGTTCAAAAACATCCTGGGGACCCTCTGCGTATTCTGGTTTTCGTTTCCAACCACAACTGCAATCCCAGAATTTTAGTTTTTCATTTTTCTGAATTAAGTGCTTTTCATGTTTAGAGGGATTACTTACCCTCTTTAAGATGCATTACGTCAGAAATAGCTATGGATGCTATGATGAAATTCCCATGTTCACATTGTGCTTATTTTGCTATATTGCACACAATTGCATAAAAAAACGAAAATCAGTTTTAACTGATCAAATTAAAGGCATACTATGCAGCTATTTTGTGGCCCCTCTGGACTGTGTCGGTCTCCTCCTCCATCCTCAACTCCACCCACACCTTCATTGAGGACACACCCTCGAGCACTACAAACAAGATGTCAAACAAAGAGGTGAGGTGATCAGAGATGTTGAAAATCACATTTTTAGTAACATGAACAATCCCATATAGATGGTAATAATAATTAGGCAGTGTTATAACGATTTGAGAACACTGTATGGTACTCCGTAGTACAACTATTTTGTGTGTTTCCTTGTTCGGTATTTAGCTATTGTGGACATTTAGTTAGAACTGGGATGTAAACAGAATCGTGTGTGGAATAAGTAACATTAGCAAGCCATAGGTACATTATTGCTAGCTAATACACTTGTAAAGTGAAAGATTGTTTCGCTAAGTTTTCCGTATCCTATTCAAATATTAGGCTCTTTATTTTCTCAGATACAACATAGTATGCATATGTTCATGGCTATGGATAACTGGTACTTTATGCAAATTGTAGCTACCTTATCTGACCTGTGTTCTGTATTTGTTCCAACATCCTTCAGTATGCAGTTATTGTGCGTCGCTATGAAGGTATTATTGGAGCAAAACAACTGAGCACCTGTGACAGTGGAATTTGTAGTCACAGAGAAAAATGCTTTAGGAGTTGCAAACTTGTAGATTTTTTTTTCTCTCCCACAAACACAACACAACATTTACACCTTTTCAAATTCTTCATTGCAGGTGAACAAATCCTATTCTATGAATCACAAATTAAGAAACTCATACGCTCACATTTTTTCTACAGTTGCTGCAGTGAATATGGTGCAAAACACATTCACACACCCATATCAAAAAATGTGAAGTCTTGGACAAAATTTGCACATCCGCAAATCAGTATGTGAATTCATGCAATGAGAGTTGCACACCTGTATAATATTTTGTCACAAAGACATTTTTTTTTTCTTGGATATTTTTCTAGTACAAACACAAGTTAATAACTACAACTGCTTGAATCTGCCGCTACGAGTCTCAAATGCTGTTTTTTCGCGCACAAATGACAAGTTCTGCACGCTCTCACCTTTACACCACATATATCAGTGAAATGTGGAGCAAAAGTGATTTGTCCACCTGTAGAGTCAGGGGCAGGCACTGTTCAGAGATCAGAGAAAGGAAAAGCCAAGATTTTTTTTTGTTCAAAATTGAATTTGAATATTATATTAATATGTTGCACAGGATAAAAAATAGCAAAGCAAAGCGAACCCTGAATGTGTGTGAAGCTTTATGTATTTTCGTTTGAGAATGGTGTGTACCCAACTTTAATGTTTGTAAGTTAAATATGTGTTGATATGTTCTGTTAAAATTTTTACAATAAAAAAAATAATAATTAAAAAAATGATCCGGGTGAGGTAATGACATTCTAAAACCATTGTGACGTACATAAAGTTTCATTGCAGCATCCGTTGCTATGGCGACGCTGCCAGCCTTGCTACATTCTATGGCGATTGGTTTAATGGGTTATTTTCCAGCCTGAAATGCGATCGTATTAGTAAATGGCTACGCATGTCATCTAACTTGCAAGTAGTTGGCTATCTCCCTGAATATGAATTAAATGTTTAACAGAAAATAATAATTATAAATGCGATCTTATCCACGGAAATAGCTATACAAAAAGGCAAAATAAATGTCGTGCACGCGATCGCCGTCATAGTCAGAGAGCGGAGTGGTACAGATGTTTTGGGTTCTAGAGAAAATTGCTAGCTGTCCAGACAGTTTAAAAAGCGATAGATAACCAATGCTTTATTGCAAATGGGAGTAAACGCCGTCCGTATTCTTCCAAGGAATAAACAAGTTAATGGTTGAATCCTTGTGCGTGCTGGCCGTCTCCAGAACTTTGCAGGTGCTACAGGAACACAGCAGAAAGCACTTAGCCACGGCCTTACACTTTATTGTTAAATAGCCTACTTACACCATTGTATCACCGAGGTTCAGAAAATGTAAGCCGAAGTTCAGCGCAAGCGGCCAAAACCAGACTCGTTTTTGAAGCTCACTTCCTGGTCTTGTTGTTCCTGCTTGCTCACTAGCGCCACTGCGGTTGGCTCCAGTATAGGTGTTTCCATATCCGGTTTCCATGTAAGTCTACGGTACAAATGCGGTCAAAATACAAAGGCAATAATTTTTCCTCACAAGAACAAATAGTCACAATATGTGTATTTTATTCGTCTTATGACTGTCCATGGTCCGATTTAATGATTTATTGTGTCATTTGGGCACTGTTATAATATTTGTTGTGGACCAATGAGGTACAGTCCTGATTACTGCAGAGGACTAAGCTACAGTAGGGGCTAAAGTCTATGGTCACTGGGGTGGGAGGTGGACCACCGGTGCAAAGTCAGAAAATGCAGATACCCCATTTTGTAGTGATTTCATTGTGACGTGTGCTATTTACAGCTGCACTGATCGACCATAAAATAATCCTCCTCAGAAGTTTTTTTGGTAGCCTGCCAAGTCATTTTTACTATTTCCTTTAGCCTACTTAACCAAATAATTAGTTGGCAGAAAGCGTAATCAGCTAACGCTTATTTGCTGTATTTGGTGGTCCAGTATGCTAAAACAGTTAGCAACTTCGGCTACCAAGCCATTTGACTAGCAAACTAACCCTATCCGGCAAATATTCAGTCTGTCAAACGTGTTTGATGGCTTGCAGTCGTGTACATTCCGTAAATGTCTACCTGGGCCATGCTTCACGGATGTGACATAACTACTATAATCCCGATTTTGGGATAAACTGCAGAATTTTCAGTTTCACAAAGCGAATTAAGAATCTTAAGGTTTATGATTTAATTTGCTGGATAACATACAACACACGGTGAAATCACACACACAGAATTGAACAAAATTAACCATCATTGTAAGACTGGCATTTAGAAAGGAACGTGTAGCTAGCATTTAAGAGACCGACAAGAGTATTTAAGCCAGTGGTTCTTAGAATCGGTCCTGGGGGCTCCTTGCGTATGTTGGCTTTTCTCCATTGGTTTTGATGATCTACAAGAAAAAAACAAATAATTAAAAATTCAATGTAGCCTACATTATTTTTGTCTTCATGCACCAGGTGGAAAACTTGCTCTACAAAGTACGTTGTCATTTACACGCCTGCAGATCAGTTATTAAAATACTTGGTAGATTTGTCAATCACAATAACTTGCTCGGTTAACAGCAGGTCTACCAGACAGTCATATGAGAATCAGTCTAGTCAAAAATCACCAATACACATCTCTTATTGATTGACCATCAGTGTAGTCGATGTTCTTCCCCTGTGGTTCATATTGCTAATGCGTGCTGGTGCATGAAGACAAAAATAATGTAGGCTACATTGAATTTTTAATTATTTGTTTTTTTCTTGTAGATCATCAAAACCAATGGAGAAAAGCCAACATACGCAAGGAGCCCCCAGGACCGATTCTAAGAACCACTGGCTTAAATACTCTTGTCGGTCTCTTAAATGCTAGCTACACGTTCCTTTCTAAATGCCAGGTCTTACAATGATGGTTAATTTTGTTCAATTCTGTGTGTGTGATTTCACCGTGTGTTGTATGTTATCCAGCAAATTAAATCATAAACCTTAAGATTCTTAATTCGCTTTGTGAAACTGAAAATTCTGCAGTTTATCCCAAAATTGGGATTATAGTAGTTATGTCACATCCGTGAAGCATGGCCCAGGTAGACATTTACGGAATATACACGACGTACAAGCCATAAAACACGTTTGACAGACTGAATATTTGCCGGTTAGGGTTAGCTAGCTAGTCAAAGTTGCGAACTGTTTTAGCACACTGGACTACCAAACACAGCAAATAAGCGTTAGCTGATTACGCTTTCTGCCAAGTAATTATTTGGTTAAGTAGGCCTAGGCTAAAGGAAATAGTAAAAATGACTTGGCTGGCTACCGAAAAAACTTCAGAGGAGGATTATTTTATGATCGTCTAGTGCAGCTATAAATAGCACACACCATAATGAAATCACTACGAAATGGGATGCCTGCATTTTCTGACTTCGCACAGGTGGACCGTGGACGATGAGTCGGAGCCGCAATGTCAAGGCCTAGAGGCGCCACCTCCCACCCCAGTGACCACAGATTGTAGCCCTTACTGTAGCTTAGTCCTCAGCAGTAATCAGGAAGTTACGCAAACTGTACCTCATTGGTCCACAACAAATATTATAACAGTGCCCAAATCACACAATAAATCATTAAATCGACCCATGGACAGCCATAAGACGAATAAAATTCACATATTGTGACTGTTTGTTCTTGTGATAAAAAATTATTGACTTTGTATTTTGACCGCATTTGTACCGCAGACTTTCATGGAAACCGGATATGAAAACACCTATACTGGAGCCAACCGCAGTAGTGCCAGTGAGCATCCAGGAACAACAACACCAGAAATGAGCTTCAAAAACGAAGGCTGCATCTGAATAATCTTTTTTGCTTAGGAAGGTTCCTAACTGAGTGAACTGACCCGGAAGTATCTAAGTGGCAGCCATGATAAGAGCTGTTCGAATTCTCTAAATGCTAAGGAAAGGTGCTTCAATGCTTCCTATCTTATCTCCTTTAGCATAGGGCACACTGGACCGTCCTTTACGAAAGGAAAGGAGATAATGCTGCACCACAATTCCTTGTGGCAGCATTAAATTCAATGAATTATTTTTATACAATCATACTGATTGGGATTCATGTCGATACATATGAGTGGACAGGAAGGTGAGCGTGAGCAACCATTCTCAATGTGACAACCATTTCGTTTCACTTTTGTAACTGGTAGCCTATATTCCTTTTTTTAATTTCAATTCCACCCTTGGTAATGAAGTAATATTTTTCACCGGGTTGTCCACGTTTATATAGCCTGCATGAAACAACATGGTAAGAACGCACGTGGCGAAGTATCTAAGATGCGCTTTTAGTAGTCCACCTTTGGAACATTGTAGTTTTGCCACGGCAGACCCACGTCAATAACATCCCCCATCGCATAATTACGTAGCCTAGTGTAAGTGCAGTCGGATTCTCTTGTCTTTTCCTAAGTCCTTTTGAATTCTCCTTCACATCTTTCCTTAACCTCATGACGCTTTCCATCGAGGTCAAGGAAAAGTGGTTAGGAAAACGCAGCCGAAGTCTGGTTTTGGCAGTGGCATTTCCTTCTGACATCTATGACGGCGCTCACGTCCACAACATTTATTTTGCCTTTTTGTATAGCTATATCCATGGATAAGATCACATTTAGAATTATTATTTTCTGTTAAACATTTAATTCATATTCAGGGAGATAGCCAACTACTTGCACTACTTACTTATTTCAGGCTGGAAAATAACCCATTATACTAGAGAAATGGTTGAATTGTCTTAGAATCTTTATCGCCATAGAATGTAGCAAGGCTGGCAACGTCGCTATAGCAACGGACGCTGCAACAAAACTTTAAGTACGTCACAATGGTTTTAGAATGTCACTACCTCATTTTTGCAACCCCGATCAAAATTGGCCTGACAGCACCAAGGGACAGACGCCCAAACGAGCTCCTTTGATTGGCCAAAAGGGTTCTCTGATCTCTGAACAGTGCCCGCCCCTGACTTTACAGGTGCACAAATCACTTTTGCTCCACATTTCACTGATATAATATATCAGTGAAATGTGGAGCACATATTATGTGGTGCAAAAGTGAGAGCGCGCAGAACTTGTCATTTGTGAGCGAAAAAACAGCATTTGAGACTCGTAGCAGCAGATTCAAGCAGTTGTAGTTATTGACTTGTGTTTGTGCTAGAAAAATATCCAAGAAAAAAAAAAAGTATTTGTGATTCGTAGAATAGGATTTGTGCACCTGCAATGAAGAATTTGAGAAGGTGTAACTGTTGTGTTGTGTTTGTGGGAGAGGAAAAAAAAAGTTTGCAACTCCTAAAGCATGTTTCTCTGTGACTACAAATTCCACTGTCACAGGTGCTCAGTTGTTTTGCTCCAATAATACCTTCATACGTCGCTTTGGATAAAGCAACTGCCAAATAAAATGTAATGTAATATTACATTGTTATATTCCTGAGATATAGAGTTAGAAATAAATTATTGAAATATTTAAATATTTCAAGTTATGCCATGTTTTATAATCAGTGAATCCTAATGAGGAAGGGGAGGCTTTGTTTGCAAATTTGTTCGCTTTGTTATGAAGTCGTACACATAGCTAGATAGCATGCAATTTATTAAAGTTGCGACTATAAACAGTAAGTTTCCATAGGGAGGAATACCCTACATCTTGATGGGAGAACAGAATTTAGTACAAAAGCTCTCCAGCTTCAGACATTAAGCTGCCTAACATAACTAGCTAGCTAAAAGTAAGTTACTTACAGGACCAACAGAAAACAGGCCATCTCCGTGTTTTCTCCGTGCTTAGTGAACTTCAGCTGGCGGCATCGAAGAAAAGCCCTTCCAAGGTTGACTCTAGTTTTAGAACGAGCCCTGTCAGCTTGTCTTTTTGCTTCGCTGCATCTAGGCATCTTAGCATCCGTCATTGCCGCAGCTAACAAACAACATGCACTTCTGGAATCTGATCCCAAACCACAGATTCTGTAGCCACACTGTGGTAGGGGGGGCGTGGTTTGTGCGTTGACTGCAGAGAGAGAGTGGGCGGGGCGGCTCTCGGACTCTGCGCCACAGCTGTTAGAGGTTGCTAATCAGCACCGCTCTTTAAATGTTTAATTGTTTAACGATGTGCTGATTACCTTGACAGTGAACCTGGGTGTTTTAAAAGGCATTCACCGAGGCAGACGGACTGGCTGGTGATGGAGGAAGTACGGCACTACTGTGAAAATATTGTGAAAACCCATGTAACCGGGTGAACGAAAAGCCATGTGTTCGGCTACAATAAAAAGTGATTACTTCAAACTCGTCTCTCTCTCTCTCTATATATATGCGAGCGGTGGCACTCACCTTGCCACACACACCTACCCCTTCCCACACAGAAAAGAGTGCCACGCCCAGAAACGTCCAAAACACATAAATACAGGTAAAAGGTGCATGAATTTGGTGAAAATAAGTAAAGACATAGATTGACAGTGCATCATAGATATGCCTTAGCATGGCTATTTCATTATATTTTCAAGTAAAAAAAATCCTGCTTAGTCTGCCTTTAAAGACTGCAGTGAATCAATATGCTCCTAATTGGTGAAAGTGTGAACACCGTCACTAAAACAAACCATTTATAAGATGATGAAGAATTCAAAGACAGAGCAAACAGTAATGAGCCAAGCCTGCATTGTGTTAATATGTTTAAGGAAAGAAATGAAACACTTATTTGACTACTTAATTAGGAGTCTATTGATTTAATAAAAAATAAAAAAAATCCAGTTTTTATGCAACTGTTTGCAATGTAGGACATTAAGTACAACAGCTGATCTTCTCATTTCCACAGGCCTAACACAGCAGAATTTACAGCCAGTGTTGACAATAACACTTAACACAGAGGAGCAGCTGACGCTGGCAGACAGCTGAGGGGCTTTCATTTCCTTCAGCGGTTTGGAGATGTTAACGCCGCGCTCCGTGTGTCAGGCCTCGCCTGCGAGCGCAGGAGAGACATGCACAGTGTGCAAATACATTATAATGAGTTTTCAAAATCACACACCCTCTGCCATCACTCTTCTCCTCCTGGGCACAGGGAAGATGGCTGTTCAATCAGCCCTCATTATCCCTCCCATTACTGCCGTGCCAGTTAGGACCAAGGTAAGGCAGCTGTAACTGATGGAGCGTAAACTTTATATCGGCTGCCTGTAAACAAGAAGCAATGGTTTGTGTCCACTGTTCCTGGACTGGGCCGTGCCTCTTTGTCCACAAATTTAAGTGCTGAAGCCCACTATATATAGTGTGCAGGCATTTACAATCTGGACCATTTTTCTAAATAAAGTCACTTTTTGATATCTTTCATCCAGCATATTCCAACTGATCTTTAAAAAAATATCAAAATTGAAAAAACCAAAGGCATCAAAGAAGAGAACAGAGATCATATAACCTAATTATAATACAAAAATAATAAGTATAAAGTGCAGTGGGGTTCATTGACAGGAGTTAGCATGTGAATGAGTTAGCACATGAGTCAGCACATTGAGGAATCCTGACTTGAGTGAGCTAGCACATTAGTTAACACTTGACTGAGTTAGCATGTGTGAGATAGCTCGGGTGTAGACATGTGCATGAATTAGCACAGGAAAGAATTAGCACAAAAGGTGAGTTAGCATATGAGTGAGTTAGCACAGGAGTAAGCATGCAAAATAATTAGCACAAAAGTGAGTAAGCATATGAATTAGTTAGCATATGAGTGAGATAGGACAGGAGTAAGCATGTGAAAGAATTAGCACAAAAGTGAGTTAGCACATCAATTAGCATATGACATAGTTAGCATTTGGGTGAGATAACACAGCAGTAAGCACATGAAAGAATTAGCTCATTGTTACGTTCGTGCGTGAGATGCGGGCGTGCGTGCGTTTTTCTCCCCTCTTTCGTTCTGCTCTCTCTCGGTTGCTGTCATTTCCGCAGGAGTCCGTGTGCCTCCCTTCGTTATTCCCATTGGTCACCCCCGCTGTCAATCATCAGAATTCTCCCGCTCATCCCCCCCATCCGCCAATCAACTCCCTCCTGCAATCATGTCTCCTCCAATCATGCCTCAGCTCTCAATTTAAAATATCCTCATTTCGTTCCTGCAGGAGCCTTCCGTTTCCTCATTTGTGCTGTGTGTTTGGGCAAATGCTAGGTTGTGTGTGTTATTGGACAGAGTTGTGTTGTCTAAAATTGCGTCCTCCCTGGTTCACTTCAGAGACCAGTGTTAGGTAAGTTCCGGGGGCCCCTATACACGTGTTGACACGTAGGGTAAGGGCTCTGTCTAAGCACATTAGTTTAGTGGTGGTGTCGCCCCCTGTATTTATGACTGCTGGTCGCAGTTAGATTAGTTAGACAAGTTTTGTTTTCTGTATTGTTAATTGGTTAGTTATATTACAAATTCGTAGTTAGGGTATTGTGTTTGTTATTTTTGGCACCACTCCCTTTTTTTTTACTGGTCTCGGTTGTGTGTCTTGGCGTGTTTTATGTTTGGAAATGTCTGTAAATACTTGTAATAGCCCCCCCCCCACACACAGTAAAATCCCTTTCACCGTAGTCCGCCTTGTGTGTCTCTCATTGTTCTCACAAGAAAGCTTATATATTTTGTTACATCTCCTGGTGCCAAACATCATTTTAAATATTGCACCCTTAACCCCTAGAAGGGTCGTAACACTCATGAATGAGTTAGCATTTAAGTGAGTTAGCATGCAGGTGAGATAGCAAAGAAGAGAGTAAGCATGTGAATGATTTGGCACATGAATGAGTTAGCATTGCACATTAACGAGTTAGCACTTGAGTGAATTACCACATGATTGTCCAGTAAAGAGGGTGAAGTTGGCCCTGGATCTTTGATAAGAGTGTGATTGCTTTCCTGACTGGAGGACCTTTGTATGTAGCTGAGTGAGAAAATCACATCTCTTCATGAGCAGAGTGACAGGCGAGAGCCGTGGTCCGTAACTTGCAAAACGCCTGCCCATTATTCAAGCAAAAACCTGATTGAGGCCACATCCACACCAGGGAATATAATAATGGCTACATTAGCAGGACTGCATAATTTAACAACTACATTTTCAGATGCGGAGGACACTAGCTTTATATTACATGTATGTAACGTGTATGTGATAAATACAGGACTTAAAACAGTGTTACACACTAAGCTCTGGATAACAAGCTTTTCAATTAGCCAGACTTTAATTTACCCAGGTACTACTGTGGCAGGATGAGATATCTTCCCTTTGTCATGTGTTCCAATTGATGCTGATGAGTGTGTTGCAATTAAATGGTTTGATCCCTTATTTCCCCTTTTTCCCATTCAAAAGCATACCGTCAGCTTCCACCTAATCAAAGACAATGGACCCCCATCCCTGAGTGCACCTCTTCACAAAGTAATCCCTCCATCCCTGAGTTCATCTCTTCACAAAGTAATCCCCCATCACTGAGTTCATCTCTTCACAAAGTAATCCCTCCATCCCTGAGTTCATCTCTTCACAAAGTAATCCCCCATCACTGAGTTCATCTCTTCACAAATTATTTATCCGAGGTGGCACGTCTTAATGATTACCTTGGTGTTAGTCTTGAATTTAAGCTTGTTTTAAGACTGATGTACTGTATAACACCCGCTGGTTCCGTATGAAAAGTTTGATTCAACCCCTATCCCTGCATGATACACAAACTGAAGAGGGTTTAAGTAGCTGTAGCATTGGTAATGTAGCTCTTCATAATTCTCTCAAAAACCTTCATAACAAGGGAGGTGAGGGTTATGGGTTGGAGATAATTCACCCTGGAGCTGCTCTTTTTAGAAATGGGAATGTTTCCATGCCTGTGGGATTATTATCTTCTCTGGAACAGCTACTGGAAAACCTAGCTGCTCAGCACAGTGATTTGGGATGTTGCCATAGATGTCATCTGAGACATGTCATCCGGGGCCTTTTTTTAACCTGTGTCCTTTCCAGGTGTCTGAACACAGGATCACCATCGATAATGAAGGGGAGTTTGCCAGGGGTCAGGCAGGAGATGGTATCTGCCATTTGTGAATGGATGTCTTTCTCACACCTTGCATAGAAGCAGTTGAGATCTTTATGGAGGTATTTAACACTCCTTGCAGTCACACAAACCAGCTTGGAGTCACTCACAGAATTGGCTGCAGCCATAGTCTTTATCCCCTGCCATACCACCTGAAGGTTACCCCCTTTGAATTTCTGTTTTACCTCATAGACTAATTTAGCCTTTCTGATAATCTGCTTCACCTCTCTATTCACTTGTTTGTTCTCCAACCCAGATCTAGTGAAAAAAATATTTTTTTTTATTGAGAATAGACTTCGTTTTTGAAGCTCATTTCCTGGTCTTGTTGTTCCTGGTTGCTCACTAGTGCCACTACGGTTGGCTCCAGTATAGGTGTTTTCATATCCGGTTTCCATGTAAGTCTACGGTACAAATGCGGTCAAAATACAAAGTCAATAATTTTTCTCATGAGAACAAATAGTCACAATATGTGTATTTTATTTGTCTTATGACTGTCCATGGGTCGATTTCATGATTTATTGTGTCATTTGGGCACTGTTATAATATTTGTTGTGGACCAATGAGGTACAGTTTGCGTCACTTCCTGATTACTGTGGCCGACTAAGCTACAGTAGGGGCTACAGTCTATGGTCACTGGGGTGGGAGGTGGCGCCTCTTGGCCTTGACATTGCGGCTCCGACCACGGTCCACCTGTGCGAAGTCAGAAAATGCAGGCATCCCATTTCGTAGTGATTTCATTATGGTGTGTGCTATTTACAGCTGCACTAGACGACCATAAAATAATCCTCCTCTGAAGATTTTCGGTAGCCGAGTCATTTTTACTATTTCCTTTAGCCTACTTATCCAAATAATTAGTTGGCAGAAAGCGTAATCAGCTTGCTATATTTGGTAGTCCAGTAGCCTATGCTAAAACAGTTTGCAACTTCGGCTACCAAGCCATTTGACTAGCTAGCTAACCCTAACCGGCAAACATTCATTCTGTCAAAAGTGTTTGACGGCTTGTCAGTCGTATACATTCCGTAAATGTCTACCTGAGCCATGCTTCACGCATGTGACAAAGCTACTATAATCCCGATTTTGGGATAAACACTGCAAAATTTTCAGTTTCACGAAGCGAATTAAGAGTCTCAAGGTTTATTTGCTGAATAACATACAACACACGATGAAATCACACACACAGAATTTAACGAAATTAACCATCTTTGTAAGATTGGCATTTAGAAAGGAACATGTTTTAGCATTTAAGAGACCGACAAGTGCATTTAAGACAGTGTTTCTCAGAATCGGTCCTGGGGGCCCCTTGCGTATATTGCCTTTTCTCCATTGGTTTTGATGATTTACAAGAAAACAATAATAGCCTAATAATAATTAGAAATTCAACGTAGGCTACATTATTTTTGTCTTCATGCACCAGGTGGAAAACTTGCTGTACAAAGTGCGTTGTCATATTTACACGCCTGCAGATCAGTTATTAAAATACTTGGTAGATTTGTTAATCACTGCTGACAGTGTTAATTTTTATTCGGTAGAAAGTGACTTGCGAACGATCGGTCAGCTAGTGTCACCCAGCAAGTGAACACCACAAACGGCGATGGAGTAGCTAGTAGCAGTTACTGGCTCATTAACTGACTGTGGCGAAAACCTACGACGATAACTTGCTCGGTTAACAGCAGGTCTACCAGACAGTTATACGCCTAGTAAATAATCACCAGAAGCCTACACATCCCTGATTGATTGACTATCAGTGTAGTCGATGTTCTTCCCCTGTGGTTCATATTGCTAATGCGTGAGCGAACCACGGATAGCCTACCTAGCTCACTGGCAAGCTGATATGCTAGCTAAGCATATTCGTTTTGCTGAGAAACATAAATTGAAGATAACTGAACATAATTGTATTATTAATGTTATACATATAACGTGATTACATGACACAGTACAGTCACGGATGGAAATTAAACTCCGTAAACATCTGATAATATATTTTAAAACATAACGGCAGACAGTCAGCTAGCTAGCCTAGTTCGTTCTGCAATCGTTCGTTCAGGTTGATGGGCTTTTCCGCACCGGACTGTCAATCACATTGTAAAAATCACAGAACCGCTTAACTCTATGGTTTTGGCTCCAAATCGACAACATGGCCGTGCCCGCCATTGAGCTTCAAAACATGTTTTAGAGACCCAGGGAGAGTCAATGGGTGACGGGGGGGTTACATCTTAAGTATGACTGTGTGTGTGTTTGTGTCTGTCCATGCCCCTGCCCCCTCCTCTTTTCCACTGATTAAAATATGCGGCTTTCTTTCTTTGAGTTAAATTAGTTTTATGGGCAACTTATAAAGAAGTCTTGTAATAGTAGTAAGTGGGCATCTGAGTCCCACACCTAGGTCTGGCATTCTACATTTCATTTCATCTCTGGTTCTTTAGGAATATGCTGCTGTCTTTTGGTTTTTTCACCTTGGACAAAAAGCTGTGGTTTGATATCTGCTTTCATTCATTTCTTGTGTGACAATAATGTCTGTAACCTCTGTTAATTGTTTTAACGTAGTTGAACCTTCCCTTTAGATTAGACATGAATATTTGTTGTAACTTCATTAATTTCTTACTTTTCATCTGGTTGTGAGTTGTGCATTTTGATAAAGGTTGATCCAAACAGTTTGCTCTGTCTATCATTGAATTTGGCAATTTGATTGATAATTCATATTTTTATAATAATGACCAAATGAAATCAAATAAATATATTTTACATGTTGAGTAAGTGAGTTGTTTCAATGGTTGATGCACCTGTGTTCAGTATATAGAGTGCCATACGTCAATGAGAGTGTGAATGGTTGAAACTGTCTGGTTCGGAAAATTAAACATATTTAAATTAATCCTCACCTTGCTGACAGTGGGGATATTATCTCCACAGATTATGTAGGAGGAGACAATGCGGATTTGTTCATTTAGATTGTAAGATGGTTTTAGAAATACATCCTAGATTGTACACTCAAAACAACCCCTTCAATCAATCAATCAAATTTTATTTGTATAGCGTAGTTTACAGCAGTTGTCACAATACGCTTTACAGACAACCCTGGCCTAAGCCCCCACAGGAGCAAGCCTAAGGCAACAGTGGCAAGGAAAAACTCCTTGTGGCAGATGGGAACAAACCTTGGAAGGAACCAGGCTCAAGCGGGAAACCCATCCTCCTCTGGTCGGCTCAGGGTGCCGACTGATGACCAGCATGTCATTCAGTTTTATAAGGTTTATGATGTGGCTCAGATGATGGGTAGGGCCGGGTGGCGGTGATGGGGAACAGCAGGTGGCGACAGATGTGGGCAGGGTGGAGGCAATGACGAAAGAGGGGCTGGACCGCAGAGGTGGGGGAGACCAGACGACTCTTGAAGCACTCTCGAGGGTTGGGGCAAGAGCCCCACCGGCAGCGTGGGGAAGAGGGTAGAAACGGTAATTAGGGAATTTGCAATATAGCAGACCTATAGCATGCCAGTGCCTTTTTCAGTCCTCTGTTTTATAGACTTGATCACATTCTCCGTCCTCCGTGTAGCTAGTCCATATATTGTGGTACGAGCAGTTCCAAGGGGGAGGGAGGCAGTGATTTGTAGGCACCTGGGACTGAACCACAGCATTTGCTCTCCATCACTGTCAATGGTACCACAGTGGCTGCCTCTTACTCTACAAAAAACCTGGGGGTAGTGCTGGATGACCAGCTGGACTTCACAGAGCACATCATGGCAACATCACAGTCCTACAGTTTCCTCCTATACAATATCAGGAGGATATCACTATACATGACCATGTACTCCACCCAGCTACTCGTCCAGGCTATGGTAATCTCCTGTCTAGATTACTGCAACTCACTTCTTAGTAGCAAGCCTATCATCCTGTGCCATACAGCCACTACAACTCATCCATAATTCTGCTGCCTAACTTGTCTTCAGCCTTAAGTACTGAGGTGCTGAGGTCACTCCATTGGCTACTGGTCTCGTCCAGGATCAGGTTCAAATTCCTGACTCTGTCCTGCACTGCAGCCAACATGACAGCCCTGTCTACCTACAGGACCCTACACACCGGCTTGACCACTCAGCTCTGCTGCAGCAGGGCTACTTGCACTTCCTGCCATCTGGGTGTTTGGTTCTCCTTGTCCTGACTATGGAGCTTCTCCACTCTAGCTCCCCAATGGTGGAACAAACTCCCCATTCCTCTGCAAACCACTCAACCACTACTCAATTTCCACTGTGGACTGAAGATGCATCATTCAAGGCTGTGCCTTGACCAACTCTCAACACTACTCCATTACATTACATTACAGGCATTTAGCAGACACTCTTATCCAGAGCATATCCAATTATGCAGTTGGATATATACTGGAGCAATGCAGGTTAAGTACCTTGCTCAAGGGAACAACGGCAGTGTATTACTGGAAAATCGAACCAGCGACCTTTAGGCTACAAGTCCAACGCCTTAGCCATTGTACTACACTGCCGCCTCCAACGTTATGCCGAATCCCAGATCACTGTTTTATATCACTTGTACTTTGATCTTCTAGCGCTTTCATGTTACACCACTTGTATCTTCATCTAGCACTTTTGTGTTGCACTTGTACTATCATCTTGATGTTGTAGCTCTTTATGAAATCTCTTGTAATCATGCCTCACTTCTAGTTTGACTTTTCATAACTTTACAGACTTAGCCCATGCTTGCTGGGTGAACTAGATCTGATGTTCCTGTCTATGGGTTACTGATACTTTAGGAGAATTGAATCTTATTGGACCTGTGTTCTGTAGTTGTTCCGATGACCTTTGGTGTGCACTCATTGTATGTCACAAGTGTCTGCCAAATAAATGTATTGTAATGTAATGCAATGTCAAGGACTTTGTAAAAACATGTGGCACATGTAATGTATTGCAGGAATCTTTTCAATGATTTTTCCATCTAGCAGTGGTTAAATTCTCCCAAAATAAATTTGGGGGAATCAAGAAAATTTAGTTCTAGTATATTCACCGTGTTCATTATAAATTCAGAAGCAGTGTTTGTGTTGGCTTTGGGCTGAATGAAAATAAAAAAACAGTTGGGGAAATTCTTTCGGTAGATAAAAAGGATGGAGTGACACAGCCAGGATGTCCATGTCGGGTACACGCGGGCTCTCATGAGTTATGGTTCTGGAGCAGCAGTGCTTGATAAAAACAGACTCTGCCTCTGTGTTGTTTGCTGGTACTTTTTTTCATCTCTATCTAATGGGATGCCAACAGTGCATTATCACCAATGTGACTGTCAACCGAAGTTTCTCAATGAAGGCCTTCCTATATTCATGCAGGTGGTTTACATTAGCTTGAAGTATGTCCACCTTATTTTGCAATGAGCAGACATTGCTGAGGATAAGACAGGGTAGTGATCTATATTTATTGCCCTGTTGGAGTTTAGTTCCAAGACCGGCATTCTTATCCTATTTCCTGGTTTGTGTACCCTGTTTCCTTGTTTGTGTTGCCTGTTTCCTGGTTTGTGTACCCTATTTCCTGGTTTGTGTACCCTGTTTCCTGGTTTGTGTTGCCTGTTTCCTGATTTGTGTACCTTGTTTCCTGGTTTGTGTACCCAGTTTCCTGGTTTGTGTTGCCTGTTTACTGGTTTGTGTTGCCTGTTTACTGGTTTGTGTACCCTGTTTCCTGGATTGTGTACCCTGTTTCCTGGTTTGTGTTGCCTGTTTCCTGATTTGTGTACCTTGTTTCCTGGTTTGTGTACCCAGTTTCCTGGTTTGTGTTGCCTGTTTACTGGTTTGTGTACCCTGTTTCCTGGTTTGTGTACCCTGTTTCCTGGTTTTTGTTGCCTGTTTCCTGGTTTTTGTGCCCTGTTTCCTGGTTTGTGTATCACCCCGCATGCTGGGTTTTGGGAGAGTAGCCTCACTGGGATTGTCAGCATAAAATCTAAAACAGTTTGCGTCCATCCACAACTTGGGAGTCCCTAACTTAGTCCCTAAGTCCAACAACTCCAGTGTGTGTTTTGTCACATACACATGTTGAAAAGAACACTTATTTAAAAAAATGCTAAATGCCATAAAAATCAACACAACATACATACACTGCACCTAGCCAAACCGGCCGGTCAGCACACGAGCAGCCTTTGTAATAGAGGGAAGGTCCTCTTTATAATTAATTTTATTTTAAGATAAGGACTGACATTTTAATGCCAGAGCATTCACATTTCTCTTTAAGCTGATGTTCAAATGCGTTCCCATCCTTAATGATCACATAAACTGTATGGCCCCTGGGAAAACAAGACAGAGAGATTCCATTTCTGCAGTCTGGCACCTTGCAAATTTATGGATTGTAACAGCACCTAGCCTATGGGCATAAGCCATTTCCCCAAATCGTACACCCCATCTGGTGATCTGCCTTTCACCCCTGCCTGCCCCAGGCTCGCCTGCTAAGGCGGACCTCTCAAAATGAGCAAATACACCCCGTTATAAAGTCTCTATGCTATGAGCAACACACCCCGTTATAAAGACTCCACTATGAGCAACACACCCCGTTATAAAGTCTCTATGCTATGAGCAACACACCCCGTTATAAAGACTCCACAATGAGCAACACACCCCGTTATAAAGACTCCACAATGAGCAACACACCCCGTTATAAAGCCTCTACGCTATGAGCAACACACCCCGTTATAAAGACTCCACAATGAGCAACACACCCCGTTATAAAGTCTCTATGCTATGAGCAACACACCCCGTTATAAAGACTCCACTATGAGCAACACACCCCGTTATAAAGACTCCACAATGAGCAACACACCCCGTTATAAAGACTCCACTATGAGCAACACACCCCTTTATAAAGACTCCACAATGAGCAACACACCCCGTTATAAAGACTCCACTATGAGCAACACACCCCGTTATAAAGTCTCTATGCTATGAGCAACACACCCCGTTATAAAGCCTCTATGCTATGAGCAACACACCCCGTTATAAAGACTCCACAATGAGCAACACACCCCTTTATAAAGACTCCACAATGAGCAACACACCCCGTTATAAAGACTCCACAATGAGCAACACACCCCGTTATAAAGTTTCTATGCTATGAGCAACACACCCCGTTATAAAGACTCCACTATGAGCAACACACCCCGTTATAAAGACTCCACTATGAGCAACACACCCCGTTATAAAGTCTCTATGCTATGAGCAACACACCCCGTTATAAAGTCTCTATGCTATGAGCAACACACCCCAATATAAAGATTCCTCTATGAGCAACACACCCCGTTATAAAGTCTCTATGCTATGAGCAACACACCCCATTATAAAGATTCCTTTATGAGCACCCCAATAACAATTCAAAAGGTGATTTCGCAGCACTGATACCCAAAAACAAAAATGTCTCAAGGTGTGTGTCTGGTGCAGGAAATTGTGAATGTGATTTATGACATCTTCCACTGTCCTAATTGATTGTATTGTGGATAGATAATGCCCATACATCAATCTGTCCTCAATCTACGAAAAATATAATATACAGAAATATCATATTTTACTAAGGTCCAATTACCATCAATAAAATAATGATTTATAAAGTTCTGATTGCAGTCCAGCTAATGCATCTGTGCTATTTATTGAGTGTCTGGAATATGGGAGGAATTCATGATGATCTCTGGCTACATTTTTAATCCTCCAAATGGTACCTGACAAGAATGTGCACACCCGCCATGACTAATGAAGCAAATCCCTGATTTGTTTTTTTGGGGAAGCAGGTGGATGGAAATGGAAAAGTACTGGAGGTGAAGTCAAGGTGACATCCCCACACCAGTCAAGTCTTGTTGAGATGTATCGCCAGTTTGCCACAAAAAGACAAATCCATCTCAGATGTCTATAATAGTCAGAGAGAATGATGACTTTCCATTCTTAGACCTGTGAGAGCCATCTGCTTCTCTAAATCAGAAATGGAGGGAGGGGGACGCTCAGTCTGTGAGTATAGTGTGCATTTTCACCGTGAAAAAAACAATCAAATGAAGTCAGATGCTTGGGGGGAAATGAATGCAGTCGCTGAACGTCCTCATATCAGGCTGGTCGTGTTTCCCGTGCTTACGCTGATGATGATGCTTCTTCCTCCTTCCTGGCGAGCGGGAGGCGTGCTTCGCTCGGGCATTTCCTGTTTCGCTCTGCTACCCCTAAGGCCATCCTGAGGCTGGTCTAATGAATTGAGCCAATCACCATCTCGGCACATGCTGTAGCTGCCAGTCACAAGCTTTCAGAGCTGCTGTCATAGCAACGTACACATGTACTGTCCCTATCCATCTTTTTTCCTTTCTCTTCCTCTGTGAGAGACTTCATTTATCCTGAACTCTTGCAAGATTGACCGGTTCAAGAATGGAAAATCTGAGAATGGAAAATGATCTTCAAGCTGACATTAGACTGATGCAGCACAAGAAAATTGTCATATATAAAACACGTGCCAAAAGTGTTAGGTGACCTGGGATTTTTAATATATATATATATATTTTTAACCTTTGGTAGAGAAGAATTCAGTTAATATATGCACATTTATTGAATAACAAACCAAATTATGAACATTTTGTTTTTCAATTTCTACATACAATAACATACAAAATTTCACTTAAAAATAATCTTAGACACGGTTTTCCTCAAAATAGCCTCCTTTGCAAATGGGGGGTGGGAGGGAGGTGGAGGGGTTATTAAATTGACTGAAATCCTACCTAAATTTAAGTTTTTTAAACCGGAGGTTGCCATAATAGCTTTGGCCTGTAGTGTAAGCAAAATAGGCACTAAGGCTGCAAGAAATACAGCAAAGAAGAAGGCGTTGGGCTTAGCTGTGCCGAGCCAAGTAAACGTATTGTGGCAAGGTTATTCCCCGTGAGAAATTGCATAGACGCCTAATATTTCCAGGTGCAGTGTTCAGTACATACTCAGAAGGGTCCAGCTGATGGGCAGTAATGTTAACAGGAGTAGACTAGGAAGATAGCAGTTGACAAATATCTTGTGGTGTCTTGCACCGCAACTACAGGAAGAACTCAATGCAGCTAGAAATACCAGTACCCCTGACTTCAGTGAAACTGCAGCTATGATCTGCTGGTCTAACTGGATGTGCATCTGCCTTTCCCCTATCTTTTTGGTCCAGTGTTGGTGGTTTTTGGCCCATCAGAGTCGTTCCTTCTTGTTAACAGCACGTAGCAAGGGCTTTTTTGCTGATATTTTGCAGAGAAGAGTTGTGTCTAAAGCCACGTTTCCACCGCAGGAAATTTCCCCAGGAACTAGGAACCTTTTGAGGAACTCAGTGCGTTTCCACCGCAGGTCCCCGGAACTCTAAATTAAGTTCCGGGGACTTTATTTTATCCCCAAAAAAGTCCCTGCTCGGGAGGTAGTACTTTCCAAAAGTACAGGAACTTTTGGGGTGGGGCACAAGCGCTGAACATTTTATTTCAACCGCCGTTTTTAAAAATATGCAGCCGCAAACCAATTTATTATTTTCAAAATAATAACTTGAGTTCAAAATTTTATGTTATGCGGCGCAGTAGCCTACTTTTGGTTATAGCCTGCCGACGTCTACAGATGAGAAATTAAGACTGAGGATTATAACCTGTATAACCTGTGCTCTTCTGTTCTTTTCTTGCTTTCGCATTAGGTCTGTTTTATAAAATATTAAGCATTCGTGCTGGGACAGCATATTACGTACCAAAACATGCAAACAATTTAATTTGTTTGCTGAATATTTTCATCCCGATTTTCTTTGTTAGCCCCTTATAATTGACTCAAAACGCTTGACACAGTTATGTGAGGCATGCGGTAGTTCTGCGTAATTTACATTGGGGATACAGTAAAAGCAAACTGGAAAAAATCGCCTTCCGCACTTTTTGTCAGGGCAAAATAACAGGTTAATTCTAGTAATCGTCGCTTTGGCTTTTTCAGACTGCCATAATTTTACTCTGCAATTCTTCAATTCCACAAAAAGACCAGGAAGACTAGACATATGGACTATCTGGAGGGCACAATTCAAGTATTTAGCTGCTCCGCTTGCAGTAACTTTAAAAGATGAAAATAAACGGTGGCTGTACCACTGCGATATTAATTTAAATTTTCACGCAAGTCCAAGTTTTCATTCTATTTATTCTTGTCATTTTGCGATTATATGGAAATGATGATGAGTCTAATTAATGAATTCAATAGCAAATTGTTTACGACTTGTGCATGTTTCCTGCTATAAATGTTGTTACCAGTTATTTGTGGAATGTGATTGCATTCTGTTGCCTCAGATGTCAAGACATGAAAGTGAATGTCCGCATAAAAAACATAATAAATGTGTTTGAGAGGATATATAAAACAGTTACAATTTTATATTGGCCTGTTATATCCTGTTTGTTGCATAACAATGGTCCAAGTCGAACTACCAACGAGAATTTTGTTTGACAATGGTAAAATAATATGCCCAAACGGCCGCAGAAGAATATTTGAATTTCAGGTGATTAAGTCGATAAAAATTAAGAATGTACTTTGGTGGCAGTATGGAGTTACAGAAGAAATCATAGGACAGATGGGCCGACGACGACCTCGCTTTTTAATATGTCAGTGGGCTAATTTGCCTAATCTTCATGGGTTTTTAGACCGCGGTGGAAATGCAGACAACAATGGGCTGAAGGAACCTTTTAGTTCCTTGAAAAGTAGTTCCTGGGACTAAAAGTTCCAGGTACTTTGGGTGGAAATGCGGTTTAAGATTACTTTTATGTTAAACTCATCTGTGTTATTGTAAGTAGAAATTGTGCTTTGGTTTGCTGTTTAATAAACGTGCATATGTAAACTGAATTCTTCTCTACCTTAAGTACTGGGTTTTGGACAAATACATTATTTCTTGATTTGTCTCTGTACTCCACAATTTTAGATTTGTAGTCATACAATTTCTGTGGTCATAGTGTACATTTTGGCTTCACCATGTAGAAATTACAGCACTTTTTACACATAGCCCCCACATTTCATGGCACCATATTGTTTGTGATATATTAATGTTATGTAAATGAAAGTAGTCATGTTTAGTACTTTGTTGCATATCCTTTGCGTGCAATGGGTGCTTGAAATCTGCCAAGCCTGTACTGCAGCTATCTTCAGCTCCTGCTTGTTTTGGGGGGTTAGTTTCCCTAGGTTTTCTCTTCAGCATATGAAATGCATGTTTAGTTGGATTCAGGTCAGGTAAATGACTTGGCCAGTTGAGAATACTCCAGTTTTTAGCTTTGATAAACCTTTTTGCTTTAGCAGTATGTTTTAATAATGGGATTATTACCTTGCTGTCTGGAGAAGTGCTGTCCAATGAATTGCGAGGCATAACTTCTACATGGTTAAACCAAAGTGTATAAAAATACCCCTGAAAATGTGCAATTTAACCACATGCAAATTATGTGATTACAAATTGAAAACTGTGGAGCACAGAGCCAAACTCAAGAGAAAAAAAGTATTTGTCCCAAGCATTATTGAGCTCAAAGTATATTTAGCCCCAGCCGTAGAAAGCTCGATAATCACATCTGACCTGTATCTGCTCTGGCTGCACTGAGACTGGGGGGGAGTACTGACCTGTATCTGCTCTGGCTGCAGTGAGACTGGGGGGAGTACTGACCTGTATCTGCTCTGGCTGCAGTGAGACTGGGGGGAGGACTGACCTGTATCTGCTCTGGCTACACTGAGACTGGGGGGAGGACTGACCTGTATCTGCTCTGGCTGCACTAAGACCGGGGAAAGGGCTGACCTGTATCTGCTCTGGCTGCAGTGAGACTGGGGGGAGTACTGACCTGTATCTGCTCTGGCTGCAGTGAGACTGGGGGGAGGACTGACCTGTATCTGCTCTGGCTGCACTGAGACTGGGGGGAGGACTGACCTGTATCTGCTCTGGCTGCACTGAGACTGGGGGGAGGACTGACCTGTATCTGCTCTGGCTGCAGTGAGACTGGGGGGAGGACTGACCTGTATCTGCTATGGCTGCACTGAGACTGGGGGGAGGACTGACCTGTATCTGCTCTGGCTGCACTAAGACCGGGGAAAGGGCTGACCTGTATCTGCTCTGGCTGCACTGAGACTGGGGGGAGGACTGACCTGTATCTGCTCTGGCTGCATTGAGACTGGGGGGAGGACTGACCTGTATCTGCTCTGGCTGCAGTGAGACTGGGGGGAGGACTGACCTGTATCTGCTCTGGCTGCACTGAGACTAGGGGGAGGACTGACCTGTATCTGCTCTGGCTGCACTGAGACTAGGGGGAGGACTGACCTGTATCTGCTCTGGCTGCATTGAGACTAGGGGGAGGACTGACTGCCTTGAGTCTCCGCACAGCAGTTAGTTAGTACTCCTATCAGGAGGTACATGCTCTTGAACCCAGTGAATGTTGATCGTTAAAAGCAAATGTATCGTTGCCAGAAACAAGCGGTGGATCCTTCTGTTATGCTCTGTTACATGAATGTGTCCGCATTATATTGCTTTTATTCTTCCTAACAGAATAACGTGGCTCCGTAGTCAGGCAGTCTGAAATGCTTCAGCCAGAACACACAATAAGGTCAGCCCCAAGGTTGGGAAATGACATGATCCCTGCAGGGAATCTGACTCACTCTAACCTTGGAAGCTTAAATCTGCATCTGAGTCATGTGAAGAACCCCAGCATGACTTCACCAAAGTGGACCAATTAACCATGCAGCATTGCCATTCAGTTTAAGATATAACTCACGCTATGTGGTTCCGCCTGCTGCAGTACTGTCTCTGGTCATTTTCATCCTATTGGATACAGCGGGAATTTTAGAAATCATTGTCTGTTGCTTATTTAGTGTAAAATACTTCTGCATCACCTTCTCTTTTTTCTGTCTAAGAATAAGTCCTGTTGATTCCTTCTGTGGAATGGAGATTCATTATCAGGCATTACGTTCACCACAGTCACATAAATAAAAGAGCAAGCCATGCCTTGGCATCTTTGAGGACACTTACTTCACTCATCAATGAAAATGAGAGAACTAATACAGAAGATGGATTTCAGAATGAGGGGGTGGAAGTTAAATTATTCCACATGCCCACAACGTCTGGCTCTAAATTAAGAGGCAAGACTTCTTCATCATCGCACGTCCTCAGCTGGCATTTCAGGACAATCCTGCAGTTAAGCTATGGAAAGCTATGGAAACAGTGCTGTTTTTGATATGATGGTGAAAGGTATGAGCTATCTCTTCTGCTGTAGCACCTCTTCAGCCTTCAGATGACATATAATATTCCAGTTTTTAATATTATTCTATGCAAGTTAAATTTACAGTGTCAGTGAAAATGTTATTTGATACACCTTTTCTGATCTGGCAGTACCTGTAATGTGAGTTCCTTTTCTTTTTGGTTTTTGGTACCGCACTAAATGACAGAGTGGAGCACTCACCTGGTCCACTATGGATTCACAGATTTGTAAATGCTATTATTTCCTGTTTTGTACACAACAACCAAAACTCTGATGATGAAAATATAAAAATGGTGTTGCTGAGAACAAATATCATTAACTACATGCACGATGACCTTAGAATAGTGTAAGACAATACTGACAAAATTTGGCCCATGAATCTTGTGGTTTTGTATGCACACCATTATTTGTGAATGTAAACCTATGTTCAAATGAATAAATTGTTTAAGTCATAAATCTCAGGAAGTAATTTTTATTTATATCAATTGACTATGGTCAAAAGTGGAACCTTGGTAAGCCCAACAATTCTAATGATTTATTTATAGCAATCTATTTGGGTGAAAATAATAGACTCACACATCAATGAACCATTTCTAAGTTTAATTTTCATGTTTTCAGTATCCAATGTGTGTGTGATACTGTAATTAAATGTTTATTTTAAATAGCCTGGTCTTCAGACATGATTTCTGTGTATGAATGCAACTTCTGTTTGATATGTGTAACCCCTTAAGACATACTGCATTCTAATCAATAATAAATATAAGCTAAGCTCTGCTCTGCACTTTTTCTCATCCTCAGTAATCTAAATTCATTTATTTCTTGAGTACATTGCAAAATATAATACATTTATATTAAATAGTTGTTTCACATTATTAAATGCCACACATAATACAATTCTGTTATAAATGCAAAATGAATTTGCTTATTTCATCTCTCCCCAAGCTTGTTCGTAATATAATTAGTAATGACTGGTGCATGGTCATGTCTTCATCTGTTGACAATATTGAGCACATTAGAACAGGTGCACAAGGATTGGGACGAAAGCATTGGTTTATGAAATGCATTTTGAAATTAGGGTAGTTTGGGTATGACAATGCCCTTTAAAAAGGACATTGAAATCTGTTTTTAAGTCAAGGAAACTCCCTTGAGTTTTATTGTCTATTAAAATATACATATGTTTTCATTTAAGTGTAGACAGTATTGCCTCTAGACAGGCATGTTTTTATTTACTTGTGTTATGCTAAGTAAACTGTAATGTTCCTTTGGGTAGTAAAAGTTAATGGTTGTTGGCTTATTTCTCCAGAGATACTTCTTCAGTTTATTGTTATTTTAATGTCAAAAGCACAGTATAGTTCTTTTAATACTTGAAAATAAATAAATGAATACATTTTCCTGTCTTGCCTGTTTCTCACCTCCAGACCCGGTTAGTTGTGTTCTCAGTTTTGAATTAGACCTCTGGGGTGAAAAGCATCAGGTCAACTGAGTAAAGCTCAGTTGGAGCACATAAACACAGCATTGCCCGTGGTGCAGTAGTGCCAGGGATGCACCTTCATACAAGAAGATCAATTAGTATGAGGACCTTTGGGTCTGCCCAGTCACGTTAGACTGCACATATGACTTTAGCAGAATCCAGTTATTTCCCGACAGCACTAATCACAGACCAAAGAACGGTCGATGTCTTTATTAAAATTTCTAACAAAATTCAAAGTAATAATGGCAAAGACACTGAAAACGACAAAAGACATCATAACCAAGCAACTTTAAATATGTAGCATACCTGCACAGGGTTTAAACACACTTCCCTACAGGAACCCAGCGGCACATACTGTAACACTACTGACATTGTGAAGACAAATACACAAATAAGGAGATTACTGTCAGAATGCTAATGTACGTACACTAAAAACACATTCGCAAAGCATTATTGTCCTGTTGTTTTCAGGAATATTCTCCGCTTGGAATATTCTCAGCAGGTATCACGCTGGGATCAAGAGTGGCAGCTTTCAGGGAATGAGACAAAAACAAAGGCCTCACACACACACACAAACCCATTAAACTCACCATTTCTTCAAGATTCCCTCGGGTTTATCATTCAGAAATAGGCTTGTATGAATGCAATAGTCTACACTTGCTCAGTTTCCACAGGTATGTCACAGAAAGCTGAACCTGTGCAGGCCTCCACACCTGAAACAGGTTGCGGGTGCAGAAGTGGATTTTATAGCAGTAACAGGAATGATCTTTCTTGTGCTAATAAGCACCTCCAGCCTGACACCTTTTGCCTGCAGTTTGGGCGGGTTTTTGGAACCCATTGCTGGGCCTTACCTTTAACCATCTAACCTTTTACCTAGTGGTCAAAGGAGGCACTGCAGGCTCACAGCATACCTGCTATAGAGCAGCGGGCTCAGATATGACCATAAGAGGATAGTTAAAATGTGCAGGGTATTTTTCGCACACTTACAGAATACAGTCCTAGCTAAAGTCCCACAACAAAACACTGCAAATAACATCTTGTTAACATAGAGTTATTTAGCCAGCAGTAGCTAGATAGCTAAAGTCAATGTGTGACAAGCTGTGGTTCAAACTACCTATCCTTGCCTTCTGCACTATGATGACACTAGTCCTGTCTGTAGTTCTGTTAAAGTGAGTGTTTGTGCAGGGCCATCCTCCAATTAGGGGCTAGTCCAGATAATTGCCAGGGACAATAAAATGTGACACTCGGTGTGAACCTTGATATTGATGATGTCTAACAGCTTCACAACAAAAATGGGGAAATTGTTTTGCTGGATAAAACCTTTTCAAAGCTTGAGTCACCCTAGCATCAAACTGCAAAAAGGTCCAGTAGGAAGAAGAGATGGAGGGAGAGGGAATATGTGTTTGGGCATTAACTCCTGCTCTAACTCCTGACTGGGCTCTAACTCCTGCCTGGGCACTAACTCCTGCTCTAACTCCTGCCTGGGCTCTAACTCCTGCCTGGGCTCTTACTCCTGCCTAGGCACTAACTCCTGCTCTAACTCCTGCCTGGGCACTAACTCCTGCCTGGGCTCTAACTCCTGCTCTAACTCCTGCCAGGGCTCCAACTCCTGCTCTTACTCCTGCCTGGGCTCTAACTCCTGCCTGGGCTCCAACTCCTGCTCTAACTCATTACATTACATTACATTACAGGCATTTAGCAGACGCTCTTATCCAGAGCGACTTACACAACTTTTTTACATAGCACTTTACATTGTATCCATTTATACAGCTGGATATATACTGAAGCAATGCAGGTTAAGTACCTTGCTCAAGGGTACAACGGCAGTGTCCTTTCCCGGGAATCGAACCTGCGACCTTTCGGTTACAAGCGCAGTTCCTTACCCACTGTGCCACACTCTGTCCAGTAACTCCTGCCTAGGCACTAACTCCTGCTGTAACTCCTGCCTGGGCACTAACTCCTGACTGGGCTCTAACTCCTGTCTGGGCACTAACTCCTGCTCTAACTCCTGCCTGGGCTCTTACTCCTGCCTAGGCACTAACTCCTGCTCTAACTCCTATCTGGGCTCTAACTCCTGCTCTAACGCCTGCCTGGGCTCTTAGTCCTACCTGGGCTGTTACTCCTGCCTGGGCACTAACTCCTGTCTGGGCTCTAACTCCTGCCTGGGCACTAACTCCTGACTGGGCTCTAACTCCTGCCTGGGCACTAACTCCTACCCTAACTCCTGTTTGGGCTCTTACTCCTGCCTCGGCACTAACTCCTGCTCTAACTCCTGTCTGGGCTCTAACTCCTGATGGGCTCTAACTCCTGACTGGGCACTAACTCCTGCTCTAACTCCTGCCTGGGCACTAACTCCTGCTCTAACTCCTGCCTGGGCACTAACTCCTGCTCTAACTCCTGACTGGGCACTAACTCCTGCTCTAACTCCTGCCTGGGCACTAACTCCTTCTCTAACTCCTGCCTGGGCTCTTACTCCTGCCTAGGCACTAACTCCTGCTCTAACTTCTGCCTGGGCACTAACTCCTGACTGGGTTCTAACTCCTGCCTGGGCTCTAACTCCTGTCTGGGCACTAACTCCTGCTCTAAATCCTGCCTGGGCACTAACTCCTGCTCTAACTCCTGCCAGGGCTCCAACTCCTGCTCTTACTCCTGCCTGGGCTCTAACTCCTGCCTGGGCTCCAACTCCTGCTCTAACTCCTGCCTAGGCACTAACTCCTGCTGTAACTCCTGCCTGGGCACTAACTCCTGACTGGGCTCTAACTCCTGTCTGGGCACTAACTCCTGCTCTAACTCCTGCCTGGGCTCTTACTCCTGCCTAGGCACTAACTCCTGCTCTAACTCCTGTCTGGGCTCTAACTCCTGATGGGCACTAACTCCTGATGGGCTCTAACTCCTGACTGGGCACTAACTCCTGACTGGGCACTAACTCCTGATGGGCTCTAACTCCTGCCTGGGCACTAACTCCTGATGGGCTCTAACTCCTGACTGGGCACTAACTCCTGAATGGGTTCTAACTCTTGCTCTAACTCCTGCCTGAGCTCTAATAGCTGCTTGGGTGGGATTTGTTATTGGCTGGCCTGGCTACAGGCCTTGCCAGTTATCTGGTCTAGCGCCCGAGTGGTGCATTCTACCTCCTCCAATAACACCCCCATACTATACTGTCATGGAAACGTTTCAAAGAAAGGAATGTAGGTTTAACATACTGAATTTCAAAAAAACAAAAAAGATTTATTAAGAAATCATAAAGATAACGACAAGTTACTGAGAGCAGGAAGGGCATTCACTTTGATAATAAAACTGAAGTAGAGTTTTTTTCCCCCAATTTTTAAATCTTAGGAGGACAATATTGTAAAGCCAGGAATTACAGGGTGTTTGTTTTACAGTCTCCAGATGGGGGGGAACACATGCCTATTTTTTCATTTTATAGTGAATTTTTCCTTTAACCTTATTGGATTAACCTGGGAAACCTTAACGTGCACAGACAGCAGTGATCTCATTCTAGGCCTGTGCACCAGCATGTGCAGCTTTGGCTTCTCTGTCCACATTTACAGCAGCACAGGCTCATTCCTGTGCAGAACAAGCCATCAGCTTCCAGATTGTTCTAAAAATCTAGTTCATGGTTCGTAGGCTTTTTTGCTCTGCAGAATGATCAGTATTACTTCATTTGGCTGAGTGCAGGGATTATGATATCATCCTGGCAGCCCTTGCACACCACTGGTACACCTAACCGGCTGGGCTGGCAATCGGCTCCGGTGTTTCCAGCTATGTCAGACTCTTAATGGGAACAGAGTCCCCACACGGAGTCCACACGGCCTATCCAAAACCCAGAAGTGCCCTCACTCACATTCAGTTTGAGCTCAGTTTTGGCCTTTTGGCTTTGTTTTCTTTTGATCTGTCACGCCTGAGTAAGAAGGGCATGAAATCTCCAGAACCAGACAGAGAGATTAGCTGAGATTAGCAGCTAGGCTGAGAAACGCAGGTTTTCGGTCTTTTCTGGGAAATGAAGAATCTCTTTGCCGGCCGACTGCCATTTTCACAGACCTTTCAGTCCGTTCACTACCGATAGTGGCCACGCACCGGGACCAATGATGACGCCGTTCTTCAGGGCAGGTGGCCACGCCTCCATGACACAGAGACCAATGATGAAGCTGTTCTTCAGGGCAGGTGGCCACACCCCATGACACAGGGACCAATGATGAAGCTGTTCTTCAGGGCAGGTGGCCACATCCCCGTGACACAGGCACCTATGATGAAGCTGTTCCAGGATTAAGGAGCTAGCCTAACTTCAGGAATTTTTCTTCATTTGTTTGAACAAAAGCCAAGTTGTTTGAAAATTATTACGCAAGTTATCCGGCTAATTCCGTAATCTTGCTTCTGGAAATGCACGCCTGATAAGGTCCAAAGTAAATATTTGTGGTCATTTTCCCCTCTTTGCTTCCAGGAAACTTTCAGTGACACACAGTCCATTTTTGCTCAGACTGCCAACAAGTAGCTGGATCACCATGTCCTCTTCAGAATCTACAGTGGGGAGGCTTTCCCAGCTCAATAATGGAATTAATAATAATAATAATAATAATAATAATAATAATAATCATGCATTTATTAATGATAACTGTGTTTACTGTAGTACTGCTTGGTACTGTGTTCACACTGTGTTCACTGTGCTATGCCCTGATACTGTGTTCAGACTGTGTTCATTGTGGTACTGCTGTGATACTGTGTTCTCACTCTGTTCACTGTGATACTGCTTGATACTGTACTCAGATTGTGTTCACTATGCTGTGCTTTGATACTGTGTTCACACTGTTTTCACTGTGATACTGCTTGATACTGAATTCAGACTGTGTTCACTGTGCTATGTTCTGATGCTGGTGTAACCCAGGTTAAATAAGCTATACATATACAGTAAGTTAAGTAAAATTAAACCTGAATAGGAAAAGGAGAAAAATGACAAAGAATCTGTTCAATGATATTAAGAAAATATACAGAAAATGTATAGTCAGTAATAAAGGAAAGAAATAGGAAATAGATATGTGAATAGGTGCACATTAAGGGAAAAATGAACAGACAACTTAATCTGAACTTTATTAGTATTCATTTCCAGTTGGTTTATTAAATTTTTACATGTGAACATGAGACTAGCTCAGCCAATCAGGTGTCAGTTCCATCTTGTGAGGTGACAAAACCTATGCGCAATGTGGTTCACTTCCTTTTGAGCCAGGGCAGAAAATAAGAGTAGACACTGAGCTGAGATAGCCATTAACCTTGGATAAAAACACAAAAATGTTGATTAATGCTAAAATAGAAGTGTTAACTCTCCTAAACATACAACCCGACGTGAGTACAGCCAGAGTGATCTGTCGTCGCTGGTTGCTGAGAAATACCCGCATTGGTCAGGATTTTTTGATCATACATGAGGTTTGAGCCTTGATTCTTATTGGACGATTTATGGCGAGCTACAACTCAACGGACCGAAACTAGAGACTCAATTGCATGCAGAAGATCGAGAACCAGGATCTCAAGGACTTTGTCGTTCTACACACACGCAACCCACTCACTCTACAGGCCAGACACTTTCCACTTCCACAGTGGTGCAGATCCCGAACTGTCATCCATTACTGGGGATACGTGTTCAACTTCACCTGTAAATAAGTGACTGTGTGGGGAATTTGCGATCTGATTGTATTGAAAATAGAGATTTTTGGCCAATTAGAATTTTGTTTTGTTTTCCAATTACCTGGGTAATATAACAGAACTGTATCAAAGTGTTATATTTTATTTTTTAAATTTCATTTACAACTTTCATATAAAAAGGAAGTGTTGATCTTCCAAAAGGAGATATTGTGTTCTGTGTGCTATTCCGGTATACTGTTTGGTCCTCCCTGGCTCCATAGTCGATTCTAGTAACTTCTGATTTTCAAGCCCATAGTAAATGTCACACCTTCTAGTATATCCCCTATAACCTTTTATTATATGTGATAGCTCTTTTTAGTAAAAAGGGTTACACTGTGTTCAGACTGTCTTCACTGTGCTATGTTCTGATACTGTGTTCAGACCGTGTTCACAGTGCTATGCTTTGATACTGTGCTCAGACTGTGTTCACTGTGCTATGCTCTGATGCTGTGTTCAGACTGTGTTCACTGTGATAGCATACTGACATTGGCACTAAAACTGTGCAGTAGCTCTACCATATCTGATTTCACCATGTTTGTCAGTAGTAGGAAGTCAAGAGTTAATACTGTAAGCTTCATTTGTGCATTACTTAGCATGGGGATGTGGGCATGCGATTGGTACATGGACTGACACTTCTGGAGAAAGAACAGATGCAGTACTCATAATAGTGGAATGATATGCCAGTAATGACTTTATTAATTTTCAAAATTAAATAATTCCAGCATGTGAACATAATGGAAGACTATATGCTTCAATCTCTCTGTCTCTTTGTTTTGCACACACACACACACACAGATTACCTTTGCCTTTGGTAAAGCTCTGTGCCGTTGGCATCCCATATTATTTAATTATATTAGTCAGCATTCCTATTGCCTATTTTTCATGGTTGAAATTGAGCTTCATGACTTTGATTTCCGAATGCACAAAGTCGCACACACCGTTCTACGCCACAGTCAGAAGGCTACTGTATTGTACAGATTCAGCAGTTTTCTACCTTTCATTTTTAAGGCCTTCATACTCTGCTAAAGGGTCGTATTTCACTCCGAATAGCAGACAGACACGCAGAACACAGGGAACAGAATGTGCCGTGCATACTTGGCACATAAGTGCATATCAGAGATAAAGTTTGTATCTTTCACATCTTAGACCAGATAAACTTGCACAATAGGGTGTGGACAAGGAAAGAAAAAATAAAAGGTTCTGAGCCTACAATTAGGTGTTTGTTTGGACCGGATGAGAGAGAACTGAAAAGTATTGGAAAGGAAACAAAGAAAATTTCCATTTGACTGCTTTCATATTTGAAGCAAACTTTTGATGAAAAATCTCCAAAGCAGAGAATATACCCTTTCTATGATAATGGAGAATAATAAGCATTGAAACCCTGTCAGATTTGCTTGTTTTTTTTTCTTTTTTTCTGTAGAATGTCAAACGACCTGAAAAATCAAGGCTCACTATATTCTCCAGGATCTCAATTGGAATGAGTAAAACCTTTGCTCACTGGGACTGCCTCAGTTGGTAAAGAACTGGTCCCAAAATTTCCATGCTACTTCATTCAGCTAGATGGCTAGTTACTTACCTGTGGTGCTTAGAAAGCAGGAAAGTTAGTTGCAGTAATACAAAATTACCCATTGGTGTCGCCATCAACTGTTACCTTAAAACAGAATGAGGAAACAGCACCCCTAGGGGCAGGCAGAGTAACTACCACCAAAAATTACAGGGCATTTATATTCACAAGTACACTGCATTTTGTATTGTCTATTTCAGTATACAGTGGACTTTGTTTCACTATACTAATCTACCACACACTCAAAAAAAAAAAAAAATAATCATTGGATTTACTTAAAAAAATGAAGGACAGCAGTTGCACAAAAAATATCATTAGGTACAGGCCAATGTGAACTGATTAAGCACTTGGTACAAGTTTTGTGCACAATTTTATACATTACCTTGTGAAACAAAAGCATTGTTAAAGTGACAGTATACATTTTAGTGACAGAAATACAAAACTGGTGCGTGTACTTGGCCTACTACTGATGGCAGTAGTAGGCCAATGAAATTGGCAGTATGCCAATGAAACGGTGTTATTTGATTGGCTGTGAGTGAATCCAGCTGCAATACACCCACTGATAATACATTCAGCCCATTTTCCACCTGCACCATGTGCGTGAGCTGTGCACTCCTTGCCTCTGATGGAAAAGACATCCATGCTTATATATACACTATAGGTCAATAATTATTGGCTACGCAGCACATGGCACCATCCACAATAGGCTAGCAAGCACAAAATAATTCTTGATTGTGGATGCAGTCCTACACAGCTTCAATTTTTGTCGTAGGATTGCACAGGCCTATGAAGGGATAGGGGGGTGATATAAACAGAGAGAGGGAAGGGGCTACACACATTCATATATTAGCAATGCATTACAAGGACAGTTATATGCATGTGCGTGTATTTACTTGTGAAAAGATCGAAGTGGCGTGGGTGGTGGGAGGGATCAGAACACACCTGTTTTAGGCAAAGAAGAATGTAGATGGCATCAATCCAAAAAGCCTTGGGCATATTTGGTTAAATGGGCATCATTGATCCTTACTGGTAGTTATCTTTGGAAAGGTGCAGCTATAAGAAATAGATCTCCATAACGTTGGGCGGGAGGGATGTCTTGGATGGGGACTGGTGTAGCCATTACTGGGGCTGCAGTACAGACATGGGGAACAGCAGGTCTGTACCTCGCTATCCCAGGGCTACAGTACAGACATGGGAAACAGCAGGTCTGTACCTCGCTATCCCGGGGCTACAGTACAGACATGGGAAACAGCAGGTCTGTACCTCGCTATCCCGGGGCTACAGTACAGACATGGGAAACAGCAGGTCTGTACCTCGCTATCCCGGGGCTACAGTACAGACATGGGGAACAGCAGGTCTGTACCTCGCTATCCCGGGGCTGCAGTACAGACATGGGGAACAGCAGGTCTGTACCTCGCTATCCCGGGGCTACAGTACAGACATGGGGAACAGCAGGTCTGTACCTCGCTATCCCGGGGCTACAGTACAGACATGGGGAACAGAAGGTCTGTTCCTCGCTATCCCGGGGCTGCAGTACAGACATGGGAAACAGCAGGTCTGTACCTCGCTATCCCGGGGCTACAGTACAGACATGGGGAACAGCAGGTCTGTACCTCGCTATCCCGGGGCTGCAGTACAGACTAGGGAAACAGCAGGTCTGTTCCTCGCTATCCTGACCTTCCTGGCACGTCTCAGAGGACATAAGTGTCCCGCTGCACAGGAATGGCAGCTTATAAAACAATCACATTGCATTTCAGAAACTTAACAGATGAATTAAAACTGAACACTGAACGATGTTCAAATGGAATCTCTAACACTCAGAATGAGAAGACCACATAAAAAAGTTAGAGTTAGAAGCATGGAATTGCAAAATCCTGACTGTAATTTGAATCTCTCCCATTTGTCATCTGTTTGTGATTTTAAAGCCTCAAAACTACATGGCATCTTTGTCATGCAGATACTTATTGGGTATCCTAACAGCCAATAACAGAATTCTAAACAAATCTTGAAGCAAAATTAGTCTTTTTTAATATATCTCATAGGTGAAACATTTGAAAATGGTTGGTCATGGATTACTTACAAACTAATTGCATTAAATAACTATAAAATAATGGAGTAGGTTTTGTATTGTTAGGTAGGTTTTGTGTTGTTTTATCAAAATAGAAAAAGGATTTAGATTTTTTCAAGAATGAATAAACTCAGAATTAATTAGTTTATCATTTTACTACCCATAGGCATTGTGTGAAACTCACAGGACTCCCAGAACAAACTTTTTTAGGGACAAAATCTCATAACAGCAATGCAACCTCAGCTAATTCTTTTTTTTTTTTTTTGTTTCTACATCAAAACATCTAAGAATCCACAAATAGCATTGCGTCCCAGATTTCAAGATAGCCTTTTAAAACCTCAATGTTGGGAAACAAAGATGGTTCTTGCAAGCAAAGTTAGCTCGGAATGATCTGTGACTGAGAGATAGCACTACACTGCACTTCACATGATTGGGAAGAATTCTGGGAATAATCTGACTTCAGAGATGAAAGCTAAACAAACAAACACTCCAAAAAAAAAATGGATACATTAATGAGACAGTATTCTATGCATTATCTCATGTCTCTAATATATTCAAATACAGGTACATCATGCTTCATAGTGTATAGTGTACACAAAAGAGATATGTTAGAAGCAAGAAATGATTCCTTATACTTGCGGTTATTACTATATCTTGTTACATTACATCTCACTCACTTATTCCTGTTCAGGGTCGCGGGGGGTGCTGGAGCCTATCCCACGATGCACTGTGTGAAAGGTGGGAATACACCCTGGATAGGTCACCAATTTTGGAATTATTATTATTATTGTTATTATTATTATTATTATTATTATTATTATTATTATTGAAACACTATCCTGGATAAGCACTTTATGGCTTTCAGCAGGGACTCCCTGGTCTGTTCTGAAGAACACTGTTCTGTGACTAATAGATGTTTGTACAATTGGTGAAATGGTGGCCGCCCTCTTCATTTAATATTTCTCCATTTCAGGCTTAATTTCTCCAAGGCCACAAATTACTCCCCAAATACTGGGCACTAATGCAGGAACATTTACTATCAATGCTATTAATGACTGCTGGATTTGGGCCGTTTGTGGCACAAAACAGCTTCCTTGGGGACGTTTTTTCAGCTGTTCAAATACTTTATTATATCAGTCTGTATTATTATATCAGCCTTTATTTAGTTGAGATGCTTAGTGAGAATTATCACTCGGACGATGCGAGGAGGAACTCATTAGTTCTGCATGTTAGAGAATGAGGATGCATTACAACAGCAAAGTGAATGAATGAGAGGGCTTTCTGTGGCTTTCTGTAGCTGAGTGAATGAAAGGGCTTTCTGTGGCTTTCTGTAGCTGGGCGAATAAAAGGGCTTTCTGTAGCTGTCTATAGCTGGGCGAATGAAAGAGCTTTCTGTAGCTGGGCGAATTAAATAGCTTTCTGTAGCTGCCTGTAGCTGGGTGAATGAAAGGGCTTTCTGTAGCAGCCTGTAGCTGGGCGAATGAAAGAGCTTTCTGTAGCTGGACGAATGAAAGGGCTTTCTGTAGCTGGGCGAATGAAAGGACTTTCCGTAGCTGTCTATAGCTGGGCGAATGAAAGAGCTTTCTCTAGCTGCCTGTAGCTGGGTGAATGAAAGGGCTTTCTGTAGCTGTCTATAGCTGGGCGAATGAAAGAGCTTTCTGTAGCTGTTTATTGCTGGATGAATGAAAGGGCTTTCTGTAGCTGTTTATAGCCAGATGAATGAAAGAGCTTTTCTTAGCGGTCTATAGCTGGGCGAATGAAAGGGCTTTCTGTAGCGGTCTGTAGCTGGGTAAATGAAAGGGCTTTCTGTAGCGGTCTGTAGCTGGGCGAATGAAAGAGCTTTCTGTAGCTGTTTATTGCTGGATGAATGAAAGGGCTTTCTGTAGCTGTTTATAGCCAGATGAATGAAAGAGCTTTTCTTAGCGGTCTATAGCTGGGCGAATGAAAGGGCTTTCTGTAGCGGTCTGTAGCTGGGTAAATGAAAGGGCTTTCTGTAGCGGTCTGTAGCTGGGTAAATGAAAGGGCTTTCTGTAGCTGGCTGTAGCTGGGCGAATGAAAGGGATTTTTGTAGCTGTTTATAGCTGGGCGCAGGAAAATAAAATCTTTCTGACAATGAGCACAATCTATGAAGTTTACATTTCCATTTTAAGGAAAATGCTAATAAATATAATCATTTAATTTTTATGAAATACATAATAAAGAAGAGCACAGCAAAATAGGGAAAATGATAATTATGGATGATTCTGATTAATAATTTAACTTTTTTCACTCAAAGGAAATCAAGGATCCCAAGACAATAATATTGATTGGTAGACATACATAATTTAGAATTAATTAATTAAGAAATGGATTTCTAGGACAGTAATGAAACCCAGAATATTAAACAACACTGTTTTTCCTGCATTTGTGATAATTGTGGAGTCTTAAATTCTTTCTTCAGATATTTTATATAAAAACTGCTTGATTATAATGAAGTTGGCCTTGTATTTTTGATGCTCAATAAAAGCAATAAAATCGCAAAGATGACATTAAAAACTACACACACACACACACACACACACACATATATACTGTATATATATATATATACATTACTTCAAGTTTATCAATGAAAAATAATTGATCGAGATTTTAGACATTTAAATATGTAATGTAGTCCGGAAGGATTCACAGACGTCCTTAAAACATGCCAAGTTCTTACATTAAAATCTAAATGAAATGAATGTCTTCCAAATGTAAATATACATGAAGACATTAATGTTTATTTTATTATAAGATGAATGACCTTCATCTTTTTTCTCATTTTTTTCTCCAGTAAAAATCAAGGTCATTCATTCTGCAGTTTTGTCCTTTAGAACAGCAGAGAGAAATTTGCATGGAGTTTACATATTTAGGGCCACAGGAATCTGCGCCTGTATGCAAATGAGTGTGCAATTGTTTCACATACATTCAGTAGGTCCTATTCTGAGCGTGCATATGATGGTGAAGCACGCATGAAATGTATATACATGCAGTACAGTGCCCTCAATTAATATAGTATGAAGAAAAAATTCTGGATAAAATTCACTTTATTCTTCATGAAATGTTTTCTATGTAATATAAGAAAACTATAACATTTTATTGTGATACAATTGCTCAAATAAATACCATGTGTGGGTGTATATATATATATATATATATATATATATACATATATATATATATATATATACTCACTTTGCTTATGTACAACAAAGCAAATTTGGCATGTGTTCCTCCAATTACTTGACTTTATTGAATCTTCAAAAACTCCCACTTGTCTTATGAATTAATGTTTTGCCCAATGTTTACATTTCATGTGGTGAAACATATTTTTTCCAACAGAGATTTCTTATTACCTGCATAACATTGGTTTGCAAGATTTCCATGCATGTGGATTTGATTCAAGCACATCAGAACTGTTGCCCGTGCTTCTCAGCACATTAAACATCCAGATGAAAAAAAAAGCCAAACCATAAATTGCAGTAACAGACTGAACTCATTAATCAATTGGTCCATTAATGGTAACAGCTGTGGCTGTGAGCCAAAATGGATGCTTTAATGTGGTGATAAACTGTTGCCATTATTTTGTCAATTACAGATATGAATTTGAAAGCAAAGGGCCTCATCAAAGTATGCATGTTAGCCTGCATCAGTGTGATGCCTTAACCTTTTGAAGAGTAGGTTTTTGGAATGTTCTTTATTTCTTCAAAATTCTAAGGCAGTGTTTTGGAACTCTGTTGCTTTAAGTTACCTGCAGTGATTGTCAGCATTACAATAGTCAGTTAAGAACACATATTTGTGAGTTTACATCTTAAAGGGTCTGAAATGTTAGATGAAACATCTATTTTATGGCGATATATTTGGCAGGTTAATACACACATCTGTTGTCCTATTCAAAGGAGTTAATATGAATATGAAGATGAAGATCCCATCATTATACTGTCCTCTGTACTTCAGCTGTGCACTTGGATAGTCAGAATGGCCTTCTTTCACTAAGTCTCAATATTCAGGGTATCCGTTGGTCCACAGGTTTATTAGTCAGGAAAGGGTGAAATTGAAAATAAACAAAGCACATGCAGTTGCTTCAAATTCCTTATATTTGACAATAGGCAAACAAATGTCTTGCTTGTAAATTAACATTACTTGTAATGCTTAATGTACATATTTATGCATTACACAAATGCAGATGGCTCCAAATTAATAAACCAGATTATGTGTAAATAATATAAGGAGTTAGCATTATAAAAGCCAACACAGAATTCAACCAATATATCACAACTCTCATAACAAGTCAATTTCTACAAAATATTCATATAGAACAACAGATGCATGTACAGAATAAAATATGCATACTGTACAGACGATGGGCCCAAAGGCATGAAAGGAAGCAGATGGAAGACCTCATGTAAACAAACAAATATCCACAAGGCAGAAAGCTAACTTTTTACTTCCTGAATGAGGCCAGATAACATGAAGAATAAAGGGAAAATATTACACATTGCTACTATATGGAGCTGAAACTCACAAAACAATAATAGGAATCTGAAGGTGAACATGCCATCAGTATGATGTCATAACATAAATCTGAAGGTGAAGAATCCACCAGTGTGATGTCATAATATGAATCTGAAGGTGAATATCTAATCAGTGTGATGTCATAATAAGAATCTAAAAGTGAAGATCTCATCCATGTGACGTCACAATATAAATCTGAAGGCGAACATCCCATCAGTGTGATGTCATAATATGTTGTAGTCTGTATTAGTATCTGTTTGCTGTTAGTGTTTATTTTATGTTTCTGTAAGTTTATTATTTTTCACATCCTCCGTCCCAGTATTTTCATTCTCCCGGTCACTTGTCTCCCCAGTGCCGTCTCTGTGTCTGTGTTCCCTGAGCTGCTTCACTCCCCTGTATTTGTGTGATTTCACTATTCGGGTGGTTCCGGGTTTTCGTGGTTTCCCCCTTCTTTCCAGTCTCGTTTTACTTACTTCCTGCTTATATCTAGTTTTACTAATTTCTACTAATCCTTACTAACTTATAGATTGTAAAGTACTAACCTCATTAATATACTAACATGTTAATATTACTAATGGATTAACAAACACTAGTTTTGGGTTTTTGATCGTTTAAATCACTATACTAATACATTAACCATTCTCCCCTTTTCCATGCTGCGCTGTAGCTCCGCCCCTTTTCTTTCTAGTCTGCCCTAACGCTAAGTTCTGCAATTGCCTGCACCTGTCTCTTGCTCTAACTGCACCTCTCTCTCTCTGCACATGTTTTACCTGCTAAACCCAGGCCGTCTGTTATCATTGTTGTCTATGTGATTCCAGTCCGCGTTTTGTCAGTCCCCTGTCATTTAATTAGTTATCCTAATGTTCTTCACCTGGATGTTGTTTGTTACTCTGCCCTCACTCACGTAACCCCTCCTTGATTGTTACCTTCCCCAGTGTATAAATGTCAGTCTTTTCCACCAGCTCCCTGTCAGAACGTTGATCGTATTCACTGTGCCGATGTTTTGTAAGCCTTTGTTTATCGAGATTCCTGAGACGCCTTTTCCGTACAACTTCGAGTTTGCCTGCCCCTTTTGTTTGATTGCTTTCTGGTTTGACCTTCGCTTTGTTTTGACTTCTCTTTTGCCTGTTCCTTTGTACCTTCGCCTATCTGATCTCCTGGTTTTAGATTTTTTGCCCGTTTACCAGTATTCTTTTGGAAACTCGATTTTGTACCGTCCTATCTCTGATTACCTGGCTTTGAACTTTGGACTGAATAGACAACATTTTTTGGATTTCCCTGGTCTGTGTTTGGGTCCTTGCACAGAACATAACATAATATGAATCTGAAGGTGAAGATCCCATCAGGGTGATGTCATATGAATCTGAGGGTGAAGATCCCACCACTGTCTATGGCCTGCGGTCCATAGTGTTGTCCTGAATGTGGAAGTGCACAATCTCTTTGGTGTGTGCCACACAGAAACTACAGTAAACTCTGTTACTGTAGCAAAGTACCAGTTAAGCCTGTCCACAATGTATTGTATTCAATGGAGCAGAGATGTGACCAGCTCTTAAGCCCTTAGACCAGAACATATTTTACCACTTTCATTGTTAGATAAATATGTAAATATCGCTGGGATTCAAAAATATGGAGCTAGACTAAAAAGTGTGAAATTTTAGATTTCAGGAGTTTGGTTTCAGACATGTACTCCAGCTTGTATCCAAGGTTAATCTTTCGCAGTGTATTATTTTGGTGTTCATTTATTAAGCGTATATGAGCCTGATTTAACTCCACACCGGTGTTGATTACACACCTCACACTGCCCAGAGAACTTTGTGTAATGAGGCAAGTAAAATTGAAAAATTGTCCTCGACTAATTAGCGGTCTGCTTAGTAACATCATTACACCGCACAATTATGGCACACAATTATGCCGAATTTACACTTAGTGTTCAATGTAACATTTGCTAGCGAACAGTTAGCTCGAAGTTTACGTCTCGTGTTTTCCTGTATTGCTCAGTAACACTGGTTTTCGTACACACACACACACAGGCTTCATACAGACGGGTGACAAATTAAAGGAAAAACCTGAATAAACCAGTGGAGAAACATAAAGAATTCAGATGCTTACATACAGGTGGACTGCATGATACAATTAAGCAATTACCATCCCATCATGCTCTTTGGCATGTATAAAAATGCTGAGCATTCCCAGTTGACCTCGATTTTGGATCAAGATGGCAAAAGGAAAAGATATGTGATTTTGAAAGAGTGTTCATCATTGGGGCACAAATGGCTGGAGCTTCAGTCACAAAGACTGCTCAACTGGCTAGTGTTTCAATAGGAACAGTGATTAAAGTGACATCTGCATTTAGATCTATGGGAAAGACATCATTAAACAGGGTCGAAAATTGTGTTCAAAAGTGCTCATTCGATGACCGTGATGCAGTGCATTAGTGTGATATGTAAGGAAAAACAGAAGAGCAACTCTTCCTCGGGTGACTAAGAATGAGTGCAGGATATGATCAGATTGTGTCAGCAAGAACAGACCATCAACAACTACATACAGTAGACATGGACATTATAGTGGGGTTGTAGTGCATAAACCCCTCATTACAAAGATGACTGCACATTTGAGAGTTCAGTGGTGCAAAATCCATATGTACTGGTCTATAGAGATGTGGATCAGATGAGCCATCCTTCACCATATTCTTGTCAAAGGGGTGAGTGCATGTGTGGCATACACTAAGAGAACAGTACAGGCCTGAATGCTTGACCGCTATAGTGAGGGGGTCCGTTGGCTCTATTATGCTGTGGGGGGGCATTTTCTTGGCATGGATTGGGTCTACTTGTCCCCTTAGAGGGAAGGGTCATTGCAAATCAATTCAAAGTTATTCTGGGTGATCTCCTTTCCCGATGATGAAATATTTCCATCCTGATGGGAGTGGTCTCTTCCAAGAGGACAATGCCTTCATCCACAGGGCATAAGGAGTCACTGAATGATTTGATGAGTATGAAAATTATGTAAACCATATGCTATAGCCTTCACAATCAAATCTAAACCAAATTGAACACCTATGGGAGATTTTTAGACAGCGATCTCCACCACCATCATCAAAACACCAAATGATGGAATATCTTTTGAGAGAATGGTGTTCCATCCCTCCAGTAGAAACTTGTAGAAACTATGCCAAGGTGCATTGCAGTTGTTCTGGTGGCTCATAGTGGCCCAACACCATACAAAGACACTTTGTGTTTTCCTTTAATTTGTCACCCTTCTGTATATATATATACTGTGTATACACCATTCTTCCAAAAGACATTCCCTCATTTGGTGTTTTGATGTTGGTGGTGGAGAGCGCTGTCTAACACGTCCAAAATCTCCCGTAGGTGTTGAACTGGGCTGAGATATGGTGACTGCGAACCACAGCATTACACTCGCATCTGCGGTCAGAGCTTTATGAATACAGGCTAAGCTCAGGTTGGTGGAGGCTATTTCACCCTGTGCGCATTAATAAAACATCTCTTTACGGGCTAATACCGCCCACATTTCTTGTATGCATAAACATATTACGTAGTCACGTGGCATGACATCAAAGGCCAGTGACTCATTTTGAACAATTAAGTTCAACATGATTTATTCATGGTTCTGTGTTCTTAAGCATGACTGAGTGTTAAATGTCGAAGCCCACGCTGGTGGAACTAAGTAGTTTCATCATGGGTGAACATCAGCCCCCATGTCTGCCCAGGATGTCTTGTGAGGCCTCACAGACGTGGTTCATGCAATTACTACATTTAACCTGAATACAGACATACATTTCAGAAGTGTCAGACATGGTCATTTTTTATCTTATATTCCCTGAATTCTCATGGAGTACAGTTGTGGATATTGAGATAAACACTCTTGCACCTTGCAGTTGAAATATATTAAGAAGTAAGCACATATTCTGCAATAAATATGCAGTTATGGTCAAAAACATTTCAGATGGATTGTTTGAAAAAAAGAAGAAGATATATTCATGCAGTGAAGTCAACAAGAAGATGAATCTGACAGTTTTATGGAAATGTAAAGGATTTTCCATGCATCAGTGCCCAGCACTATTTCATTTAGTATGGATTTCCTATGTATGTGTACCAGACTGATGGATTTATGTACCACACAGCGATGGAAGCATATTCTGAGCAAGCAGACACGCCCGTGCATTTATGAAGCCAGAGATATAGCTCTGTGGTGAGATAGAATGGAGAAGCCTGCACTGTTATCCACATGAATGCGTGCTTTACTCCTGAATATACAGCCTGCAGTGCTTATACAGGGACTGGTCTCATCCAGGGAAACAGCACTGGAAATGGCTCCATAGCTCCTCTTGAGCTGAGCCAAAGAGTGATGATTATCTGTCAGGTTTTTTCTGTTGTATTCTGATAGAAATCACATAGCAAATATAATTCGGATCGGGCACACTTGCTGCTGATGTGAATCACGATCGGACCTTCTGCTGTGTACTGTACAAACGTGAGGTGCCACACCCCCATTAAAAAGCAAGCATTGCTGGAATTAGTCAACTGCTCAGCTTTGAATAACAGCATCACCCCAGGCACTCCCCCCCCCCCCACACACACACACCACACACACTCCCTGTGTGTGTTCACGTCCCTGAGCCTGCCACATGGAATGAAAACCGGGAGCAAATTAAAACCCAAGGTTATAAGCGTGACACCATATACTGTGCATCTCACAACAAACTGTCACGCTTGAAATAATCGGTTTTCTGAAACACATCCGTTACATGGACACATCCATTATGCTATTTACAAAGGAAATGATCTTTCAGAGTTTATCTCTCCGAGGTTATTTTTCACGCCACACACACGCACACAGCTGTAAATACAGTTTCAACTCTGTCTGACTCTCTGACGATTTCAGAGTCAGTTTTTGATCAATGTGCACATAGCTTGCTGAGAAAGAATTTCAGTCTCAGTTATTAACCTGCGTCGGCTGGCTGTACCGTCATTAGCAGTAGGGGGTGCTGTGTATTTACAATTAGAAAAAAACACTTTAACTAGTTCATATGCACTGCATCTCAGTGAAATGTATTCCTGAAATGATGTTTTTCCTGGAATAAACTGCTGCATTGCATATTTCAGCAGCGTTCCTCTGTGAATTAAAACAAGCTGAAAACAATGAACTGCAAAATAAGTTTGGCAAAAATATTTCATGAAAAGATCTTTCAGTTCTCAAATGGTTGAATCATACAGAAATACTGTAGGTTTTGTACTTCCCTATGAAACCATGCCAGGCCTAAATGTAGAATCCCATTTTTTGCGATCATTATTGTAAATCTCTTCTGCTTTACTAATACAAATGACCACAAAACTGGCTCTAATTTACAAAACCATGAAATTCAAAAAAGAAAACAACCTTGGAACTCATGCTAGCAATTCATGAGATGGCAGAACATCTAAACTGATGATTATATGGTGAATATCCAGCTTTTCTCACTTTTCTAAGCTCACGCTTTTTGTTGTGATCACATTGTTATGGCCAGCAGTGGGTTGTCAGTACCCACAATCCTATTAGACTCGACACACTCCGAAGAGCTTCCTGTAGTCTTCCTGACATCATAACTGAAAATCAGAGTAAATGCTAAATCTCTTCGTGGAGACTGGAGAAGCGGCTATCTTCTGTTGCACATTTCATTTTTAAATAAATTAACATTCAGTTAATGCTTTTTTTAAATTGCTCACAGCTCCAGCTTTAATTAAGAACTGGTACTGAGGCAATGCAGTTCAACAGCAGACCAGAGAAAATGGGTCTTTAAGCCGCAAGATCAAAGTTCATACGGCAAAACAAGCCATCAGAAGGGACTGCTATATAAATATAGTCCATCATACCGGTATTAAACTGTAAGTGAACAGATATTTCTCTGCGAAAATGCCTTACGACTTGAAATTTCAGAAGAATGCAGGAGACAATTGGCTTTCTCTAAAGACGACAGGATCCATTATGGCAGGCGTAAGAGCCCACGGAGGGACTGATAAATAAATGCTGGGAGTTAGGCGGCTCACCAGAGGCTGTATTTCTGTTTTACTGCTAATGCAGTAAGTTAGGGTGGCTTCCGCCGTCTCGGAAAGCTTCGTTCTGTTCTGGTGGGTGTTCCTGTCAGGAAGAACGGGCTGACACACCTGCTTCGAGAGAGTCACCTGCCCTCTAATTACCCGCTCTGGGGAGAAGAGCCAGGCTCATTTGTATGAGGCGGAGAGCCACGTACGTTACAAACCAACAACCTAGAACATTCCACCCAGCTGTAATTTGTCATCGTTCTCAGGGACGTCGGGCACATTACAGTTTGTCTCTGAGGTGCCTAAGAAAAGGTATATTGTGCCTCTGTGCGCTTTAATCATAGCTGAGATTTTTAGCCTGGGAGAGTTTTTCCAATTTGGGTTTACACTGTATCATTTTGGTTCATAGAAACATCAGTGCGTTTAACATTGCATGATTTATTTGCACTGTACATTCTAGGGCAGCTTAGTTTGCTTACTTTTGTACTTTTTGTACATTTTAGTTTAAAGGCACAAAAACTGTTCTCCAAGAAATATGTGATCTCTGTGGTACACCGCACCTGTAAAAAACTATTACAGTGTCACAATGCAATTACCACCATAGCAACCATATGAGATCCATACAATCATCACCATAACAACCCAATCAGCTCAATAAAATCATCACCATAACCCAATGAGCTCAATACAATAATCACCATAGCAACCCAGAGAGCTCAATACAATAACCACCATAACGACCCAGAAAGACCAATAGAATCACCACCATAACAACTCAGCAAGATCAATACAATAATCACCATAACAACCAAATGAGATCAATACAATCACCACCATAACAACCCGGTGAGCCCAATACAATCTCCTCCATAACAACCCAGCAAGATCAATGCAGCGACAATGATTACAGCCCAATTCTACACGCTATGCTCTGTTGGCTTATTTTCAGAAGGTTAGTGCACAATGGAAAGTATAGAAAGTGCCATTGCTGGGCCATGAAGGATGATCTTGTTTAACTTTGTGAAAGCTCTGGTACTCACCCATGCCTGACAGAAATGAACTCAAAGTGCAGATCTGCTCTGCGTCTCAGAAAGGCTCCATGCGGAGCAGGGGCCAGACACGCCTCTGTTTGTTTTTGAGCAGCGGGAGTCCCGCAGGAGCTGGCTGATGGCGGGTGAGTGACATTGAAGATCGCCGTCCTCTCAGCCGCTTCTGAAGGTGTTGTGTTCCATCCCTTTTTTAAACGCTCACATTTTTCATGGTGAAAATGGGATGCAGGGCTTATCCAAGCAGTCTGGGGATGCAGTACATTGGCGCTGCTGCTCCCATAAGCAAGGCTGAGACCACAGGCCGTGTCGGAACGGCCTCCCAGATCACCACCGCGTGACTCCCACTCAGCACTCACCCCAGCACCTGCGGCCAGGCTGTAACCGCACCCAGCTCAGCGGAGCCCGATTCCACCAGCGGCCAGGCTGTAATCGCACCCAGCTCAGTGGAGCCCGATTCCACCAGCGGCCAGGCTGTAACTGCACCCAGCTCAGTGGAGCCCGATTCCACCTGCGGCCAGGCTGTAACTGCACCCAGCTCAGCGGAGCCCGATTCCACCAGCGGCCAGGCTGTAACTGCACCCAGCTCAGTGGAGCCCGATTCCACCAGCGGCCAGGCTGTAACCGCACCCAGCTCAGTGGAGCCCGATTCCACCTGCGGCCAGGCTGTAACCGCACCCAGCTCAGTGGAGCCCGATTCCACCAGCGGCCAGGCTGTAATCTCACCCAGCTCAGTGGAGCCCGATTCCACCAGCGGCCAGGCTGTAATCTCACCCAGCTCAGCGGAGCCCGATTCCACCAGCGGCCAGGCTGTAACCGCACCCAGCTCAGCGGAGCCCGATTCCACCAGCGGCCAGGCTGTAACCGCACCCAGCTCAGTGGAGCCCGATTCCACCAGCAGCCAGGCTGTAACCGCACCCAGCTCAGGGGAGCCCGATTCCACCAGCGGCCAGGCTGTAATCTCACCCAGCTCAGCGGAGCCCGATTCCACCAGCGGCCAGGCTGTAACCTCACCCAGCTCAGCGGAGCCCGATTCCAGGCCGAGCCAATGCAAGCTGAAGTTCGAGTCACTTTGTCTCTGGGTAACCAGATACCCTGCAGTCCATAAGTATTTGGTCAGGGACTCACTTTTTGTCAGCCAGGTATTTTTATCCATATTTGGTGAATCTTGTAGAAATTTCAGCCCTTTTTATACATTGTCCCCCATTTTAGGGAAGCCAAAGTAATGGGCCCATTGGCTGCTCAGCTGTTTCTTGGTCAGCTGTGTGTCTTTGCATTATTAGATCAAGCAGAAGAAAGCAAAGGTCAAGAGTTGATTCTAGGTGTGGAATTTGATACATTTTTAGGAAGCAAAAATACACTTGTGAGCTCAGCAATAGAAAATAACCTGGTAGACCAAGGAAGACTACTGTAGTGGATGACCAAAGAATACTTTCAATTGTGAAGAAAAACTCTTTTTAACTGTCAAACAGATCAATAACACTCTTCAGGATGTAGGCAAAGATGTGTCAAAGACTACCATAAAGATAAAATGACACCAGTATAACATCAGAGGGTTCACTGCAAGATGCGAACCACCGGTAAGCATCAAGAACAGAACAGCCTGGTTAGTGACTGCTAAAATAAAGTACATTAAAAACTTTTCTGGTACAAACTTGCATGAACAAATAAAATGAGTATTAACCTGTATGGATGTAACAGAAACTGTGGAGAAAGAAAGGAACTGCTCATGACCCAAAGCACACCCCTCTCACTCCAATAATCTTTTAATAACGGTAGAGGCTTGGGCATGTATGGCTGCCACTGGAACTGGCTCACTTGTCTTCATTGATGATGTGACTGCTGACAGCAGCAGAAGGATGAATGCTGAAGTGTACGGAAACATCGTATCTGCTCAGGTCCAACCCAATGCCCCGAAACTCATTGGACAGTGCTTCACCTTGCAGCAGGACAATTACCACATGCATACTGCTTAAGCAACCAAGGAGTTTTTCATGGCCAAAAAGTGGATTGAAATTGACTGGCCAAGTCAATCACCCAGCCTGAATCCAATTGAACATTTTTCAATTTTCTGAAGACCAGACTGAAGCCAAAATCTTGGAAGAGCATTACCAGGGAAGGTACCCAGAGTCCGGTGTTGCCTATGGGCTTTAGACTTCAGGCAGTCACCAAATGCAAAGACTTCACTACCCAGTACTAAATATGACAACTTTATTTAATATTGTTCATCTGTTAAATTACTTTTTGCCCTCCTTCATAAATAACTGTTCTTTGCTTCGAATCCTGGAATCCTGGCTGTGGCCGTTCTGTGTGGAGTTTGCATGTTCTCCTCCTGTCCATGCGGGTTTCCTCTGGTTCCCTCCCACAGGCATAAGGCATAGGTAGGTGAGTAGGTGAATTGGTAAATGGGATTGGGTAAATGTTCAAATTGACACTTGCATCCTTGATCTATACAACTAATATTATACAGTACACAGTATTTTATTTATTTTTTCTGGTCAGTTATTTTTCACCATGTGACAAAAAAGAAAACTCCATGTTCCAATTTCCCAGAGACTATCAAAAAGTGAGGCTAGACAACAGGCCTGCTGGCATAGCATGTGCGTGCTACTTGGGGGTTCAGGCCTTATTTTTTCTCTTTTTCTGCTACTCTGTAAAGCGTCTTTGTGACAGTTTTCTGTAAAAACAGCTATACGAATAATATTCATTTGATTTGATGAACAAACTCTCCCCTCTTCCTGTTCACATACTCAAAAATGTCTTGATCTGGTGAAAATTATTAACAGTTCCGACATTATGAGGAGAGGGGAATTTAAGTGGACCGTTGTGTCGGTTTAAAGCTGCATGCCAGCAGTGTTTCTCACTGCTCTGCTGTGTCGCTTCCTTCCGTGTCTGTGAGGCTCATTTTTTGTCCACGTGCACAGAAACATCCGTTAATCCGCCCTGAAAATATTCAGATGGGACACATGCCACTGTTGCTGAATGGAGTCTGGCATCCAGCATTGAAACAAGGCCCCAGGCAGCTTCCTGAGCGAAAGCAAAGCCCTGCGTGTCCTGCGCGCTGCCAAGCACTCATAGCGTTTGTCGCACTGTGCTTGCCAGGCATTATGAACTATTTTTTCTATTTTTTTTTTTTTACATTTCTGTCAATACCATTGAATGTTGGCACTGCAGTGGTAGGGTGTATTACTCTTTTATGTATATTGCTCACAGCTATAAATTATAGAACAGGGGATCGCAACTACCCTGGTTGTGAAGAACCCCAGTGCATGCTGGGTAAATCCCGCTTCCACAATGCTTAGTTAGCTGTTTGAACAAATTCAACACTGCTGATTTCAGTGATACGTCCATATATTAATTAATTATTAAATTAAAGGTGTACCCTATATCAATAGGGATCATACAGAATTCCTTCTTTGCATTGTATGTCTTTTTGACACAATGTAGCAGTGTGGGTAAATGAAAAAATTCCTGATTCAAAAAAACTTACATCTGGTTATACTTCAAGAATTTCAGCTGTAGCAAAACAAAACCAGCACACACACAGGGTTGCTCTAGCACACACAGGAACCCTCTAACACATACAGGGACCCTCCAGCACACACAGGGACCCTCTAACACACACAGGGGTACTCTAGTATAGTGCAGCAACCACAGGGGTACTCTAGTATTCTCAGTACACACAGGGGTACTCTAGTATAGTCAGCACACACAGGGGTACTCTAGAATAGTCCAGCACACACAGGGGTACTCTAGTATAGTCCAGCACATACAGGGGTACTCTAGTATTGTCTAGCACACACTGGGGTACTCTAAAATAGTCCAGCACACACAGGGGCACTCTAGTATAGTCCAGCACACACAGGGGTACTCTAGTATAGTCAGCACACACAGGTGTACTCTAGTATAGTCAGCACACACAGGTGTACTCTAGTATAGTAAGAACATACAGGAGTACTCAAGTATAGTCCAGCACACACAGGTGTACTCTAGTATAGTCCGCACACACAGGGGCACTCTAGTACAGTCAGCACACACAGGGGTACTCTAGTATAGTCAGCACACACAGGTGTACTCTAGTATAGTCAGCACACACAGGTGTACTCTAGTATAGTAAGAACATACAGGAGTACTCAAGTATAGTCCAGCACACACAGGTGTACTCTAGTATAGTAAGAACATACAGGAGTACTCTAGTATAGTCCGCACACACAGGGGCACTCTAGTACAGTCAGCACACACAGGGGTACTCTAGTATTGTCTAGCACACACTGGGGTACTCTAAAATAGTCCAGCACACACAGGGGTACTCTAGTATAGTCCAGCACATACAGGGGTACTCTAGTATTGTCTAGCAGACACAGGGGTACTCTAGTATTGTCCAGCACACACAGGGGTACTCTAGTATAGTCAGCACACACAGGGTACTCAAGTATAGTCCGCACACACAGGGGCACTCTAGTACAGTCAGCACACACAGGGTACTCAAGTATAGTCAGCACATACAGGTGTACTCCAGTATAGTCAGCACACACAGGTGTACTCTAGTATAGTACAGCACACACAGGGGCACTCTAGTATAGTCAGCACACACAGGTGTACTCTAGTATAGTCCAGCACACACAGGGGTACTTTAGCATAGTCCAGCACACACAGGGGTCGCTCCAGGACCAGGGTTATAACTTGGTCTACATGCCTTGTCCAAATCCCTCCTACCTCTTATTCACTTTAACTGAAAAGCCCTACAGGAAAGCACAGCTACAACGATTACATAATAACATAATTAAAGAATAATGGCATAATAATCATGGTTTTCTTTGACAGAATTTCTGTTTCATTATTAGTACTGTCATGTATTGAAATGTGTTGCAATCCCATTGGGTAGCATGCTTGGTTGAATGTGCTTGTAATGTACAAATAAAGGGGGGGGGGGGGGGGGGGGGGGGGATGCCTCATATTTTGAAATGAAGGTTGTAAAAGGACTTTCTCACGGAGCTCGGCTGGAAAGGTAAAGCCCAGCTGGTCGTTTTTCATTTTGAAGGTGTGTACGTTTCACATCCTTGGGAGGTAATCTAGTGCTTTCAATTGTTTCTGCGCACACAGGGGACGCAGGTTTAACTGAATAAAGCAGCACACAATTTGTTGGCTGTCTGATCTGTAAAATCCACTTTGCTTCTACATCTACATCACCAATTTGGAGTCTAAATAAGAACCATGAAAACATGTGCCTGTGCTTTCTCATACCATAGATAAATACACAGAAAATGTACAGTAAGATGTACAAATCTGTAAAGAAGGAATACATTTAAAAAAAAAACATTTAAAGAAAACAAAATAACACAATATGTAATGTATGATACATTTATGGAAAATATATAATAAATGCACACATCTGTACATACACATAATTTTGAAATATATGTTGCTTTATACATATTTTAATCCATGGTGTGCTTTCAATTATATGGAGATATATTTACCCAATGCCTTTTAATAAATTAAATATAAATACATGTTTGAAGATTCAATGTATCATTTTCAGTGAAATTGTTTTCACAGACTATTGCTCGAGGTTTGTCTTCTGTGATATCTGCTATCATAACATGATTTATTTACTCAATAAGAAAGATTCATGTTAACAAAGTATAGTTTATCCAAAACATTCAGAAATAATGTACTTTAATGCAATGTAAAATATGCTGTATTAAGAAAATGCAGTTCATGCAAATTTAACAGTCTTACAAATAAAACATGCTCAGCAACTGCAGTCAAGAGAGTGAACTGCAAGAAAACACAATCATGTCATATCTATAACTCCTGGATTATTTTATTCATAGTGCTCACCATTTCACCAATACATATCAATATGCTTTGTTATTAATTTTCTCCAAAAAAGATTTAAATTTTAATGTGAGTATAGCCATTACAGTGGTTGATGGGAACACTGACACAATAATGGGCTTGCTTGTTTTAACAGAGCAATAGAAAAGCATTAGGTAAATAAAATGTTAAACTTTATTAACATCATCTTAATAAAAACATTTCTCGCATGTTGCAAAAATTAAACTGTAAACCTGTACAAAAAATAAAGAAATAAAGCAGAGCAATAACAAACATTGAATAAAGCAAGTTATGTAGGTAAAATAATCACATAAAGTTAAACAAATGGGTCGTTAAACAATATTTAAAAGAGAAGACAGTATCAGAGTCTGATTAATCTGGTGGATTATCCATACATCTGAAACAGTAACTGCTATTGCTGTGGATCTAAGGGGTCACAGAGGGGTTTATTGGCAGTGTACTCTTGGGCTATATCAAGCCTTGCTTTAAATGTAATGAAGTTTTAAAATCAATTCTAAAAGAAGCTGGAAGTCAGTGTAGTGTGGCCAGGGTGGGTGTTAGATAACATATTTGGCCAATTTGATTTGGTGAGAAGCCTAGCCGCTGAATCTTGAGCTAACGGTCGATGGGATGAGCCATTTTGGCTCAGGCATGGCTACAGAGAATTGCAGTAATCAGTCTGAGAGAAAAAAAAAACCTTTCACCTTCTCAGTATCAAACGCACACAGTATAGGCCTAATCTTACATGTATTTCTCACATGCTAGGTGACTGGGCTAATTTATTGTATTCTGCTCAAATCTCAAGTTAAAGTAACACAAAGGTTCCTGTGGTCAGGTTTCAAGTTTTACACCTGGATTGCTAAAGCACATTACGCAGAATTTCACTGGAAACTGGGACATGATAAATGTAGCAATAGAGATATAAACCTTGTGCAGGTGATCTGAGCTTGCGCAGGGGCTGTCTTCCTCATGAGCTTTTTTGCCAGTGTTTAATGTTCTCATCATGCAGAAAAAGTTATGGTTTGTTCATGCAGGAAATACAATGTATGTCCAATTTATGTAAGTATAACATCCTGTACACCACGAGAAACACAATTTAATTGGCTAAAATGCTTTTTGGTCATCATTATAATTGCTTGTCTTTGGTTGGCTGTGTACTGGACAGAGGTAATGCCCTCCATGTGGAGTTGGTGCTTGCTCATGGCAGGCCTGAATACAGCCCTTGGCACCTTTAGTCAGGCCGCAAGCCCTGTGCAAGGTTATGTCCATTTAACACATATCTATGATTGATAGGTACCTGCATCCAAGCCTACAGCACAGCTCTGCTTGGTTCAAGATGGCCTCCAGGGTGAAACCAACAGACCCCATCATACACATCTCTACTTGGTGCACAATACTCTATTTATATTATACTATATACAGTATATACTCCATGGTGTGAGTACATCTGAAATCCATCATCTCATCCAAAATTAATCTGCATTAATACAGAGTTGGTCCACACTTTCCTGCTATAATAACCTCCACTCTTCTGGGAAGGGTTTATATTGGATGTTGGAGCATTGCTGCAGGGATTTGTTTCGAGTCAGCCAGAAGAGCATTAGTATAGTCGGGCACTGATTGGGCGATTAGGCCTGGCTCATGGTTGGCTTTCCAAATGATCCCAAAGGTGTTGGATGGGGTTGAGCTCAGGGCTTTGTGCAGGCCAGTCAAGTTCTTCCACATCATTCTCGACGAAACCATTTCTATGCGGACCTTGCTGTGTCCCGGAGGGCACTCATGCTCAAACAGGAAAAGGCCTTCCCCAAACTGTTGGGGAGGCACAGAATCATCTAGAATGTGACTATGCTGTAGAATTAAGATAGCCTTCACTGAAACTAAGGGCTCAGACCATAAAAAAAGCTCCAGACCAAGGGGTGTCCAGATACTTTTGGGCATATAGTGAAAGAGTATCAATTATAAATACGTTCTAACGCAATGTCTTTTTTTCAAAAATATTGCAATATCTGAAATGGTAATATGTTTCCTTATTAATTCAAAAATTTTCCTGCCAGTGTGGAAAATGTCTGACAGATGTTTTAAAACAGATGGATCGCCACATCTTGGCTGCTCATGTTACATCTTGTGCCAAATAATGTTTCTCAAATTTATGCGTCACATTACCTGCATTTGGCTTATTTTCCAGCAGCAACATGCTCATGAACATTGTGCTCATGATGTACTGGCAGGCCAAGCCATCCCACAAGAACCCAATACTCAGAAACTTCTGCGTTTTCTGGTCAAGTCATCCCACATGAAGCTCTGTGGTTCTGGTTCTGTCTCCATCACAGCCCAACCTTTCCCCTGGAGTGCATTGGTTAACCCGTGTGCAGCACTCCCTTCTGAACAGACCATGAGACAATGAGAATCGATGATTTCATGTCAATGGCTTGTCAGTTTCTATAAGCAAATAATGAGCAACTGCACCCATTCATTTACTAATGCTGTCACACACCGCGACACACCCTCTCTGAAGGGTTTGACACAGGGAGATACGTGAATCTGGAAATATTCCGGTCTTTATTTACACACTTGAGAGAGAGAAAGAATCCTGTTGAATACAGAACAGCTTCGCCCTTCACCCTCACGGGATCGGGGTAAAAATAATAAAGAAACACAGCAAACTAAAATAACAAAGACAAAATAACAAAACTACACAACACTTTCCAGCCTTTCTCATGCTGGCATGTCTCTCTCTCTCTCTCTCTCTCTATCTCTCACACACACACACACACACACACACAGACTTAGAGACTCTCTCTCTCTCTCTGCTGCATGCTGGGAGTGGGTGTGGTGAGTGGGTGTGTGAGTGAGAGTGGCTGGAGCACGACTGTCGGTGAGTTTTCCAAACTTTCCTTTATTTATTTCGCACCGGTGAGGGTCTTTCAGGACTTGTACTGTTTTTTCTCTCTGTTCCTAAGCACTGTTTACTAGTAGGTAGGCAACGCTTTTTTAAAGAGGTCGACCAGCTTTGCTGGTCGGTATGCCAGCGTCCCTAGGTGGTGAGCGGCTCACTCGGCGAAATGGCATTAAAGCCGCCCCGAGTGTGCCATGCTCGGTAGAAGAGTGCATATTAGCAATAGCGGAGGTGGTTGGATACGAGTGTATTAAGTTTGCATCAAGAATGAATAAAGGAATCGTGGTGTTTCTCGAAAGCATTGACAAAGTTAATGCCATAGTTGAACATGGAATTGTTGTTAAGGAAACTTTTACCGTGGTGCTTCCTCTTTTCAACCCGGCGAGAAGGATTACTTTGTCAAATATGCCGCCTATGGTTACCAATGAAATGCTAATGCAAGCGTTGTCACATCACGGTAAAATAGTTACCCCGATTAAGAAACTTTCCGGTGGTCTTCAGTCCCCGCTTTTATAGCATGTTATGTCTTTCAGAAGTCAAGTGCACATGATTCTAAACGATGATACGGATCATTTCTCCATGTCGTTCAATTTTAGGATTGAACGACATCTTTTGAAGGTGGTTGCAAGAATCAAAAGAACATTCAGATTAATGAACATTTTCCAGATCTGAGGCTATTTGTCAGATCTGTAAAGGTTCACATGAGCATCAAAGGGCAGGCAGCTTTTCCCAGTCCTGATGTTTACAGAGTATTAAAGTTTTTGCAAAAGGCAAAGGAACAAATCAAGCTAAATAATGATACTCAGGCATAGGCAAACTTCCCCTTTTCTCTATGTGTTCTTTATCACTCTACCATACATGGCAGAGGCTAAGATAGCAACACTTAACCTGAATGGGGCGAGGGATGGTAGAAAGAGGGGAATTTTTTTCCAGTTATTAAAGCAAAAACACATTGATGTTACCTTTGCTCAAGAGACACACAGTGATACTGGTAATGAGGCTGACTGGAGGAAGGAGTGGGAGGGTGAGTTTTTTCTGAGCCATAAGAGCTCAAATAGCTCAGGGATGGCCATTTTGTTTTCAAGGCCTTTCTCGCCACTCTCCTATGTTGTAGAGGAGTTGGTTAGAGGTAGACTTTTGAAGGTGGTTGCAAAGTTCGATCACTTCAACATGGCCTTTATTAATGTGTATGCCCCAACATATGGACCAGAGAGGGTGATTTTTCTGAATGTGCTTAATGAAATAATAGCTAAATGTAACACTGATGACTTGTTGTAGATTGATCTGTCAAATTATTGAGACACATGAGCTGTGTGATGTCTGGAGGCGTGTCCGTGGACAGTATAGGCATACACTAGAGGAAATTCAATCACAATGGCTAGAGTGGATAGGATATATGTGTGTGAGTATCAAGCTAGTGCAATAAAACAGTGTTTCATAACCCCTGTGGGTTTTTCTGATCACAGCTTAGTGACAGGAATTTTTCCCATCCAATCTTTTAATCTTTTAATCTCCACCTCGTCCCCTCACCACCGGAGTTCCCCAGGGCTCAGTCCTCGGTCCCCTTCTCTTCTCCTTATACACCAGATCCCTTGGCCCTGTAATCTCTGCCCATGGCTTGTCCTATCACTCCTATGCCGACGACACGCAACTCTTTCTCTCCTTCTCCCCATCGGACACACAGGTCCCTGCCCGCATCTCCGCTTGCCTGAGGGACATCCAGAGCTGGATGGACAGTCACCACCTGAAGCTCAACCCGGGAAAGACGGAGCTAATCTTTATTCCTGCTCTATCCTCTCCCCTCCTCGACTTTTCCATTTCCCTAGGGGACACCTTAGTGACATCATCACCCTGTGCCAAGAATCTCGGAGTGGTGATGGACAACAGGCTGTCCCTCTCCAAGAACATCGCAGCAGTAAGCCGGGCATGCAGATTTTTCCTGTATAACATCCGGAGGATCCGCCCCTTTCTCACCACCTACTCAACCGAGCTCCTGGTCCAAGCAATGGTTCTATCCCGCCTGGACTACTGCAACTCTCTTCTGGCTGGACTACCGGCATCTGCCACCAGACACCTGCAACTCATTCTGAATGATGCAGCTCGTCTGGTCTTCAACCTCCCCAGACACTCCCACGTCACTCCCCTGCTCACTACCCTCCACTGGCTGCCTGTTATAGCTCGCATCAAATTTAAAACATTGGTCCTAGCATACCAGGCAGTCAAGGGATCAGCCCCAGCATACCTCCACAAGATATTCAAACCCTACATGCCAGCCAGATCCCTCCGTTCTGCTACCTCAGGACACCTGGCACCTCCCCCTCTTCGCACGTGCACTTCCAGAACACGTCTCCTGTCTGTTCTGGCCCCACGATGGTGGAATGACCTCCCCGTGGAGGTCAGAACAGCTGAGACACTGACCCATTTCAAGCGACGACTGAAGACTCACCTCTTCAGGCTGCACCTCTCCCCATCCCTCCCTACCCCCCTGTAAATGACTGTAAGCTTAGGGTTGTAACTAGGCAGCTGTTTCGTAGGTGACTTAGGTGCATTAACTGTCTTAACTACTGCTTGTATGTTTTTCCATAGACTGCGCTGTTGCCGTTCTCGTTGTGTTAGTGTTAATCATTTTAACCTTCAGGGTCCAAGTTGAACTATGCGGTTGTTCCCTGCACTTGAACCGGTACTTCTCTCTAGGGTTTTCATCATACTTGTTCCTGGTTATGGTTATACACTTTGTTGTACGTCGCTCTGGATAAGAGAGTCTGCCAAATGCCTGTAATGTAATGTAATGTAATGTAAGCCTGGGAGTGCTTACTGGCATTTTAACAATACACTCCTACACGACTCTAATTTTAGGGAGGTTTTTGAATTTTTTTGGGGTACATGGAAGAAGCGAAGACATACTTTCAACTCTTTGCAACAATGGTGGGATTGTGGTAAAATACAGATTAAACAGTTGTGTCTGCAATACACTCTAAATGTCACAAGAAACATCACCCAGTCTATGAAGGCACTGGAGAGCGAAATAGAGGATCTCTAAACTTTGGTGGAGACCTCTGGAGGAAGAGAAACAATTGGTGTTCTCAAAGCCAAAAAAACGTCTTTGGTTGACCTGCTGGGCATACGAGCTCAGGGAGCACTGGTGCGGTCAAGGTTCCAGAATGTAGCAGAGATGGATGCCCCATCAAAGTTTTTCTTCGGCTTAGAGAAGAAAAGTGGTCTGAGTCGGTTTATTCACTGTCTGAAATCCGTCACAGGTCAGGAGCTCACAGAGCTTACTGCAATCCGACGGAGGGCAGTGGAGTTCTTTTCAGAGCTTTACCTGAGTGAATATAGAGAGGAGGTAGAGATAGCAAATGATTTCTATGACGGGCTTCCAACCGTTCGTGCCAGTGGGTATCTAGGGGGGTTTCTATCTCAGCAGGAACTATACACAGCACTTCAGGGCATGGCGAGTGGGAAGGCCCCTGGAATTGATGGGCTGCCAGTAGAATTTTACAAGGGCTTCTGGCAGGTGGTAGGTGAAGACTTTCTATCTGTGCTCAATGACAGTCTGGCTGGAGGGTCACTGCCGTTGAGCTGCAGGAGGGCGGTTGTGACCTTGCTGCCAAAAAAGTGTGACCCTAAGGAGGTGAAGAACTGGCGGCCCGTGGCATTGCTCTGTACCGATTACAAACTCCTCTCCAACGCTCTGGCTAACCGACTGAAGGAAGTGGTTGGGCAGATTATTGGTGTTCACCAAACCTACTGTGTGCCTGGCAGGACGATAACTGACAATGTAGCCTTAGTTTGGGATGTTTTGGCCCTGGACAACTGGGGATTGACACTGGTCTCATTTTCTTAGACCAAGAAAAGGCTTTTGACCGGGTGGAACACCAGTACCCTTGGAAGACCCTTGAGGCCTTCCAGTTCAACTATGGTTTTATTGCCAAGGTTAGGGTGTTGTATCAGAACATTGAGAGTGTGTTGAAGGTAAACAGTGGTTTGAGTGCCCCTTTTAAGGTGTGTAGGGGCATACGACAGGGGTGCGCCCTGAGTGGAATGCTCTACTTGCTGGCCATCGAGCCCCTGTTGCACAGGATAAGGACTGCAATTACAGGTTTTAAAATTCCAGGTTGCCCAGCTTATGTGAAACTGTCAGCTTATGCAGATGATCTTGCTGTTATGATCACTGGTCAGAAAGATGTGGATGTGTTAACTACCATGGTTAATGATTTCAAGCTGTTATCATCTGCAAAGATCAATTGGAGCAAGAGTGAAGCGCTGTTAGTGGGAGGCTGGAGGGGTGGGCAGCCTATGCTGCCAGGGGAGCTGCAGTGGACGTGTGGGGGCATTAAGTATCTGGGTATTTTTTTGGGAAATGATGATATGGTAAAGAAAAAGTGGGAAGGTGTATTAGAAATGTTGGAGGGCCGTCTGAGGAAGTGGAAATGGCTGCTACCACAAATGTCATATTGGGACACTGGTGATCAACAATCTGGTGGCATCAGTATTGTGGCATCGCCTAGCATGTGTGGACCCACCGTCAGGGCTACTGGCGAGGGTTCAGTCAGTGCTGGTGAACTTTTTTTGGGACCGACTACACTGGGTTCCACAGAATGTACTGTATATACCCAAGGAAGAAGGGGGCCAAGGGCTGGTGCACCTGGGAAGCAGGGGGGCTGATTTCCGGTTGCAGTTCATACAGAGGCTGCTCTATGGCCCAGCGAACTTAGTCTGGAGGCCCCTAGCCTGTGCAATCCTTCAGGGGGCAGGTGGGCTGGGTCTTGATGCAACAATCTTTTTTATGGATTACAAAGGTCCTACACTGAGTGGATTACCTGTGTTTTACCATGGCTTGCTGTGTGCATGGGGTTTCCTGAAACGTTGCGGTGCAGGGTCCGCTACATCGACTTTCTGGCTCCTGGAGGAGCCGTTTGTGTATGGGTCCCGGCTGGATGTGTGCTGTGAGGCCCTTCCTCAGCTAACTGAACTGCTATGTGCTTCTAAGACTATTAAGTTACGGCAGGCTGTGGGCATGGCTGGCCGAGAGTTGGACCAGGTGGGGGATTTTGGCACGCGCGTTCGGGTGCGGTCAGGGCGGTGTACCTCCAAGGTGCTAACTGACGTGGAACGGCACCTGCTCAGAGACTGTTGACCTAACCTAGGCCAGCATAACACAGGAGATCCGTTCCCTAGACTCCTGGTGTCCCCCAGGTTCTCTGATTCTGTGCATAAAGGTCCCCTGTTAGAACATCGGAGTATGGACAATGTGGCCCTGGACGTGGCACACGGAAAAACTCTGTATAACATGGTGGTGAAAGTGGTGAATGAAAAGAAGCAAGGTCTTACTTGGGGTTAATGGAGGAGGAAAAGCCACAGTGGCGGGCATTATACAAACCACCATTAGCCAAGAGGGTTGGGGATTTACAGTGGAGGGTGCTGCAAGGGATAATTGCAGTGAATAGTTTTATTTCTGCAATAAACCTGGCGGTTTCCCACCACTGCCCTTTCTGCAATGAGAGGGAAACAGTTTTTCACTGCTTTTCTGTATGTGTGAGACTTCGGCCTCTGTTCTTCTTCTTGGGTCGACTGTTTAGGTCAATGGGGGAAACATTTTCAAAAAAGATTTTAATCCTGGGGTTTCCATACAGTTGCAGACAGAGGGCGAAGTCTCAGCTCATTAATTTTGTTCTGGGGCAGGCAAAAATGGCAATTTACCTGAGCCGTAAAGCCATGGTTGAACGGGGGGATGCACAAGATACGGTAGCTATGGTCAGGGGCATGATTAAGGCCAGAGTCATGGTAGCGTTCAGGTACTACAAGGCCATGAGGACACTAGAAGTTTTTAAGAGTGTATGGGGCTATAGGGGAGCAGTATGCTCAGTGGAGGAAGGAGAGCTTCTGTTTGCTGAGGGCATTGGGTGACTGAGTAGGGGCGGTTTTTATTTTAGCAGCCTATAACATAGGACTTGAACTGATCAACTGTGAAACCTTCAAATGAAAAGCTCTTTTGTGCCCCAAAACACAAATAATGGACTTTTAAAAAGCATTATGCTTTTTAAAATGTTGCAGGGAGTTAAATATAGCTGTCGTCTGTTTGGTAGGATTACTCAGTAATGGGTTCTATATTGGCAGACAAGAATAAATCACTTAAATATATACAGGTCTGTGATTACTGACTGCATCCAATGCGTTTTGCTGAATTGGTTGCATTTTGGTACAAAAAGTCATATTATATGCAGTTGTGCATAAACATTCTGATCGTTCTCAATATTAATAGTTGTGAAGTTGATATAATATCCCAGGATTAATATTTACACTGTTTACATGTATCTAAATTCACGCAAAACCTTGTGTGCTGTATTTTAAAGCTGTGAAAAGTTGAAGATGGCACTAATGACACCAAATGATCTGAATAATTATTACATCAGTGTGCATATGGTTTTTTATGCTAGTGCTTAATTTATGTGCTACTGCTAAATAAAGTCTGTCAATTTCAACTGTAGGTGTCCTACCATGATATGTTGTGTTTTTTGAGCATTTCCACATTCAGTTTTGAGAAATAAAAGTTCTTACAAAACTAAATTAATTAAAAGGCACCCCTAATTATTTGTACTCCACTGAATAAATCCAATTATTTGACATCACCTCCAGCTATTAGAGCTTTCTTTGCATAATTTCACGGAAAGTGTAGAGGGTGGTTTCACGGAGTCTCCTCATTGTGTGTGAGAGAAGAGGAACTGAATGCAGCTGCAGAACCTCAGGAATACTGAGGAAAATAAGCCCATTTAAAAGGGCAAATTTTCACAAAAGAAGCTTTTCTGTGACTGTGTGATTTTCTAAATGGTCAGACATTAGGGAAAAGAGATTTGGACATTAGCACTCTATTTTGCTTTATGTTTCTGTTTTGAAAATGATTTTTACTTCACAGGAAATAGAAAGGTTGGACTGCGTGTTCCGATTCCAGGTGCTTTCATGTTAGCCTGGAGTGACAGGTGCCTGTCGGCCTGCATCGCATCAGGAAAGCAGCTTTGTAAGTGGATGGCATGTATGTGAGCTATGCTAATTTACCCTGCCACTGCGTATCTGCAAAGGAAATAAATAAGTAATGAGCGAGGCTTTTCTAATGGGGTTTTCTGCCTGTCCTCAGTGGCTGTTTGATGAGAGCTCCTGGAGTGTCACTAACTCAGTGGAACACACCAGCATTCTCCCTGAGAGGCTGAGAGACTGAGAGACTGAGAGACTGAAAGAATGAAAGAGTGAAAGTGCACTTAACCCCTTAGCACACGTACCAAATCTTGCCAATCCTTGCCCATTTAGGGGGTTCCCTATTTAAAGCTTTATAACTCCAGATGTGAACACCACAGAGACTTGAAAAAAGTCTTAAATGAAGCAAGACATTTGTACCATTTACAAAACTCTTAGATTATTTCTTCCAAAATTATGAATATAAAGTAAAAGTAATGTGCCACAAATGCAATTGTCTAGGCAAAAGCTCTAAAATGAATTTGTTCTTTTTTAGTTTGCAATGAAATACTGAGATATATATATATATATATATATATATATATATATATATATATATATGCATATATACAGCAGGTTAAAGTATACATGTCCTCAAAAACTTCTTGACCACAAGTTCATAAAATCTAAGAGTGGATATGTAAAACTACTAAAGATTTATGAAGCAAAAACTAAGCAGTGTACGTGTACCCAGCGTCTCCAAATCTACCCAAAATGTCTAAATTATGCATTGCTGTAAATCGTAACAAATTCACATATTTCACTACAAATTAACTGTTTTTACTCAAGAAACTCACTGTTGCATCATTTTAAAGTGGTAATTACAAGCTTTCTGTCAGTACAGTGGTCTAAAGTAGCTAGGGGTCCAGAAACATATCCAACATCTCTCCAAAAGGAATATAATGCTTTTTGTCCATTGTAAAGCATATAAATGCCCCTTATGAAGGTTTAAGATGAAACATTGATATCAGATTTAAAAATAATGCACAAATATTGTCACACAATGCTGTACTGTACCTAAATGTGTAAATTAACTCTTGTATGTATTTCTATACTCTGTACTCTCGTATGTTTTCTTGTATGGGGATGTGACGACAGTATTTCATTGCGAACTAAAAAAGAGCAAATTCATTTTAGATTTTTTGCCTGGACAATTGCATTTGTGGCACTTTATTTCTTCCAAAATTATGAATATAAAGTAATCTAAGCTAATATTGTAAATGGTACAAATGTGCATCATTTAAGCCATTTTTCAAGTCTCTGTGGTGTTCACATCTGGAGTTATAAGGCTTTAAATAGGGTACCCCCTAAATGGGCAAGGATTAGCCAGATTTGGCATGTGCGCTAAGGGGTTAAACAGTGATCCTTGGGTTATTAATGGCCTCCCTCACCATCTTCCTCACCATCCATGGGAACACCATGCACTTGCTTCCTCTTCCTGGAAAATTTGCAACCATTCCATATCCTTTACACATTTTTATTATTGCCCTTACAGTGCTAAGTGGTATGTTTAACCGTTTGTCTTTTTTTGTACCCATTACCAGATTGTGACTGTAAATTACCATCGGTCTCTTCTGAATTGATAGTTATTTGGCTTTTCCCATGCTGATGGATTTTTTATGCTTGTTACCTCATTTTTATTCTCTAGTGAAACTGGAAGTGATGGAATGACACAATATATATAATATTTTTATGAATGCCCAGATAGACAATATTGTCCATTATGTCATGGGTGGGAGGTGTAGTTGCAGATGAGACTGCAAGGAGGGGGTGCGTGTTAAATGAATGACCAGAGTGACAATGGTGGCGCTGCGAAACTCCGTATTCGGCATAGTTTTCGGCATAGTGTATCGTCTTCTAATGAAACTAAAACGAAATGTTTCTGCTTTTAACTCATACTTTGGTTGCAGTAGCACTGAATGCACACCGGTGTGCTGACCACTAGGGGCTTTGCGCTAAGAGGTTAAGGAGCACTTTTTGCCAGCTTTTTTGTTCTCCTAACCCTGGCAAGGCAATCAGTCTGCTGTTGATTATCAGCTGGCTATTTACAGGTACGCTCATATCTGACAGTGTTGAAATGCAAGACCTTTAGCCTCAAATGCAATCTGCGCAACATCTGTCTGAAAAACATCCATCCATCCATTATCTAACCCACTCACTGTTTGTCAGTTCCACGGAGGAGGGAGGGGGGGTTGTACTGTTCGAAAGGGCAGGGCACACAAACCATTCACTCACACACCCATACTGACAGGCAGTTATGCTCTCCAAACAGCCGAACCTGCATGTCTTTGGACTGTGGGAGGAAACTCACACAGACACGGAGAGAATGTGCAAGCTCCACACAGAAAGGCCAAGGATTCAAACCCAGGACTTTCTTGCTGTGAGGCAACAGTAATGCCCACAGCACCGCCGTGCCGCCCATCTGAAAAAAAACAAAAAAACATGCGCTTGGATAGGTTTAATTCCTTCCCATAGGTTCATTTCCATGATAGATACTGTATTATTGATGGTATAAATATGAACAATGATTTAAAATAGTGTGGTTGGAGGAGAACCTTGATCACAATGATGTGAACACAGTGTACAGGTTGGATTTTTAGTTAGCTTCTGGCATCAGAATCCACAATGACATTAATAAAATGAATCTGCATACGTTTCATCGGGAACTAGAGGAAGGTGCTGTTAATGAATAATCGCTCATTGTTTCATTATTTACAAGCGGACCTCCAGCAGATGCTGCGACCCAGAGTGACTTGTAAAGATTTTTTCATGTAAAGATTTAGGCGAGGAGCTGAAGTGGAAGAAGAATCATCCTGGTCACGTACCTGCTGCCTGTGTACCTGCTCCGGGGCGCTGGGACGCAGGCTTTGAGCAGCGGACGCCTGTGGCTGCTCTCCTCTGAAAATTACTCTTTGCATTTGCATTTCTGGATGCTTAATGTGGTTTCCTCTCCCCACACCTTTACAGACCTCAGAGATCAGCAGGTATGTTTTATTAAAGAATTTTTACGGGCTAAAATGAAATACATTAAAGGATCCATGTAAGCAGGCTTTGCTGAAACGTCAAAATTACAATGCGAAAAACAATTATGCAAAACAATATTAAAAGTGCTTCCAATGTGCCTGTGACATAATATTTATATAGGGGTCTGGTATCAAAGGAAACATTCAGATTGAACAGGTAATAAACAATCATTACTTTTACAATTTCATGACAGTTTTACATTCCCATACATTTTACAACAATGTTGAGATTGCTGTATCTCTTGGAATCAATACTCTTAGTATGAGCTCAGCATTGGAAATGGGAAATGCCCTCTCATTGGGGCTGTAACTGATTGATTAAACACTGGATGCAGGCACCTTCATATTTTCTTTCCTGTTTTTTGAAGGGCTTGTGCTAGATGGGTAGGAGGGTCTCAGTGTCGGATTGGTTGTTTTGGGTCAGTGGAATTCTGGAAGTATGTGGTCCAGTGCTGTTTCAACAGATTTGAGATGTTGTAAAAATGCATCTCCAAAAACATTCACTGGCAATACCAAAATTGAAAAAGGGGTGATTGTGAAAAGAATAAGTATTAACAATAAATATGTTGCAGATATACAGGTATCTGCATGTTGATATTATGAGTTTTTTATATTATATTCACAAAATGTCTAATTGGTAATCACATTGAAAGTAGAACACAAGGACAGCACAGAATGGATCAAGCTTATAGTATATGATGTCATCAGCAAAGTAATTTACATCTCTCACAGATCAATCAGGCCAAAACAACCCTGAAAGTGAAATATTTGGAAATGCTCTTCTGCAAAGCTGATTCAGACATGCTTCTATCTCTTCTGCAAAGCAGATTCAGACATGTTTCTATCTGTTCTGCAAAGCTGATTCAGACATGCTTCTATCTGTTCTGCAAAGCAGATTCAGACATGTTTCTATCTGTTCTGCAAAGCTGATTCAGACATGCTTCTATCTGTTCTGCAAAGCAGATTCAGACATGTTTCTATCTGTTCTGCAAAGCTGATTCAGACATGTTTCTATCTGTTCTGCGAAGCTGATTCAGACATGCTTCTATCTCTTCTGCGAAGCTGATTCAGACATGCTTCTATCTCTTCTGCAAAGCTGATTCAGACATGTTTCTATCTGTTCTGCAAAGCTGATTCAGACATGTTTCTATCTGTTCTGCAAAGCTGATTCAGACATGCTTCTATCTGTTCTGCAAAGCAGATTCAGACATGCTTCTATCTGTTCTGCAAAGCAGATTCAGACATGCTTCTATCTGTTCTGCAAAGCAGATTCAGACATGCTTCTATCTGTTCTGCAAAGCTGATTCAGACATGCTTCTATCTGTTCTGCGAAGCTGATTCAGACATGCTTCTATCTGTTCTGCAAAGCAGATTCAGACATGCTTCTATCTGTTCTGCAAAGCAGATTCAGACATGTTTCTATCTGTTCTGCAAAGCTGATTCAGACATGCTTCTATCTGTTCTGCAAAGCAGATTCAGACATGTTTCTATCTCTTCTGCAAAGCAGATTCAGACATGCTTCTATCTGTTCTGCAAAGCTGATTCAGACATGCTTCTATCTGTTCTGCGAAGCTGATTCAGACATGCTTCTATCTGTTCTGCAAAGCAGATTCAGACATGCTTCTATCTGTTCTGCAAAGCAGATTCAGACATGTTTCTATCTGTTCTGCAAAGCTGATTCAGACATGTTTCTATCTGTTCTGCACTCGTGCTTGCCAACGGCCTTTGTGTCCCCACAAGAGAGGAACCCAAAACAGACACCATAAAACAGCACTATATCTAAAACACTAAAGGCCAAGAAAACTGAAATCTGTGAATTATTTTTTAAATAGTTTTTTGCATTCACTAATGAACCAGAAATATTTTAAAAAAGATTCTTGATTCTTGCAAAAAAATAAAAATAAAAAAGAGAAAAATCGGTGCTGAAATTGACTTGCTTTCCTCTTTGGCTAACCCCAGGTGGGTGGGGTTAACTGGGTACAATGCATGTCACCAAAACGCCATGACCAGTGAAATCCTTTCTATGTGTTTTATGCAAATGATGCTCTTGTAAATGATGCTCTTTTGTGCAGGCAAGCAAGTTGGAAATGCCTAAGCATTGTGCTTCTGGACGCAGAAAAAACAAGTACGCTTTTTTCTTTTCCAAAAAATGAAGAAACCCACAAGAAATGGGTTTCATTTCTGGAGATGCACGGTCACTGCAGTATTGCAGTAACCCCAACAGTTAATATGTGTTGTGCCCATTTCGAGAGAAGGACTTCACCAACTATCTACAAGAACAATGTGGTCATGCTAAAAAGCTAGCACTGGTGCATGGTGCAGTGCCTTCCCTCTCTTCACCTCCCTCCCAACTGCTAGTGACATTCCCAGTAGTCGCAGAAATGACTATTAAATAGCTTTCAAGCTCAGATATGTGGAATGAAATCCCTTTTTTATTTGAGTGTAATGTCCAGAGTTTGAGATTAATGTTAACATACAGCAGCTCAGTGTTGCAACGTTATCACACACTGAATGATCCGCAGGTTTAACTATACGATGGCAAAGCCTACTTCATATTACTTTCTTTTGTGTTGTCTAAAATTACTGTAATGGAAAACTTGCTTTAACCTACAGACTGCCGAAAAAAATATTGACCAAGTCACTGTGATGTCACTTCTTCCATGGCCTTGGTGAAAAGCGTTTTGAAGCCCAGGAAGTGTAGTTTATGGGCGTCGCCATGTTGTACAAACTGGAGCCAGAGACTGCACAGTAGGGGAAATGGGGATCCTTATATATGCATGAAGCCCAGCCATCCACTAAGCGTGTGAGATACAGTGACTCCGCAATGATGTTAACTATCTCTGAATTGTCCACAAAATACTGCATTCTTGTCCAAATAACAATAACTTAAGAAATAGGCACATTAGACTAAAGAAAAACACCTAACATTTTCTTGTTGGAAAAAATAATTGACTTCGTATTTTGATCATATTGTTCCCATTGACTTGCATTGAAACAGGTTACTGAAACACCTACAGTATACTGGAGCCAACTGCAGTGGCACTAGCGAGCAACATCTCTCAACAAGACCAGGAAATCAGCTTCAAAATTGCAGCCCAGTTCGGAAAGCTTGCACTAACCTAGTGATGAGGAATGGTTTACATATGAGGTGACTCACAGATGTAAATATTGATATGCGGAGGACACACATCCACCCTGTTGTTATCTGCCGAATGGATCACAATTATCTAATGGGCAATGGTTATAAATGAGTTAAAAACTTGACAGAAGAAGACAGGAAAACTTGAAAGAAACTTCTCCAACTTGAACTTCACTGGTGCTCCCTCCAGTAGAGGAATGCACTGTGACAGGACCCCTTATATGACTGTGACATTGCACTTCTAGTGGGGATTGCCCCCATGGGAAATACAATTTTGCTAAAATTCATTAAAACTTCTGCCATCTGAGTGAGAGTGTGCAGTAGCATTGGAGTTTATGATCAAATCTCTGAAACGCATTGTGCTTGCCAACTTTTTTACCTCACAATCTGAGGAACTGGAAATTAAAAATTAAAGAATGAAAGTAGAATTAATTAAAAGTATTTTTATAAAGTCCACGGTTATAGAAACTGTGGTGACTGTAGGTCTTTAAATTTTTACAGTGTAGAAGTAGTGTGATGAGCAGAACAGTACTCTCTACTTTCTCAAACTGGACTGGTTTCTGCTACTTTATTTAAGGTCTGATGGCTTCAATTTCTGGCATGGTCTCTAGCCTTCAGAAGCTGCTTTTTAAAAGTGGGGTTCCCATGTGAGCATCCACTGCCTACATCTGCAGGAGATGTTGTACTTCACCTTATAATCTTATCCTGAATGCAGATGATACATACTGGCTCAATGACATGGTACACTGACCCATTTGTATTACTGACATGACATTTACTGTTTGTGCAGGAATTTAATAAAATAAGAAAGAATAAAACGAATAACATAAACCAGTAATAACGGCTTTTATAATGCACCCACGGTAACTGCTCTTTAGCTCAAAATAATTGCTGCACTGCGACAGAGGTTATGGCCACATTATTTCTGACCAGGGAAATGTTTTTGGTCTTTGTCCCTTTGAAAAGGGACTGATGGTTCCTTTGTAAGGGAATCAATAACATTTAAGGTTTTGTGAAAATGTCCTGAAATGGGGGAACAGCTTCTGTGACAGATAGCGTCCGGAGTCTCAGACACTTATCAGCTTGCTTTGCTGACAAATATAATAGGTTTTAGATACCCATGGTCCATGAGATTTCTCAAGGGCTGAATACCTTTTTTATTTTCCAAATGAAATAATACTCAATGAATAATAACACTCACTTCCTGGTCTCAGTAAAAAAAAAAAAAAAAAAAATTAATTAAAAAAACAAACAAACAAAAAAAAAAAACAATACCCACTGTAACATTGGGATCTTTTGCTTTAATAGATAATCTGTTTTTTATTGGTTATTAAATTTGAAAAAAAAAAATCATATAATAAATCATATTATATATAATATATATAAATATGAAAGTGGCAATAATTTTTTAAAATTCCCCTCTGTGTGTGTGTGTGCATGTGTGTGGGTGTGTGTGTGTGCGTGTTACTATACAGGAGAAAATAGTAACAAAATTAAACCTTTAAAAATATAAATAGTATAAATAGATCATTTGTACTTGAGATAATGATTTATTCTGACCCAGTCAGGATACATGGAATTATGTAGTAATGTGCAATTCCACTAAAACTATATTAAGAAAATTATGAACAAAGCATTCGGCTAATTTCCCCCATTATAAAGGCAATGGATAGTTCCTTTCTAAGCCCTTTCGGGTTCAGTTCTTCTGCTCATAGTTTCTGTCTGTGTTATGAATAATGAAAGCCTATCTTCATGCACAACCGAACAGTAATTTCTTTACAGCCTTATTATTTATGGTACAGTGCACTTGTCATATGCTTCCCAAGGAGATCAAAATGGATCTTAATTACCTTTCCCTGCGAGTCCAAGCTTGGTTCTTTTCCAAGTCTCTCGTGACCGTATGAAAACTGTGACACATAGATCTTCCTTTGAATAATGAAAACATGCCGTAGAAAAATAGTTCGGGAACATTAAGCTTGGATTAAGTCAGGCCCCCTTGGCACCCCCTTGTGTGTTTGCTTTTCGTTTGTTTGTTTTGTTGGTTTTTTGTTTTGAAGTAAATGAGGGCTGAAACATTTGTGTTCTAGAGAACATTCCACTGAAAGTTTGAAAGTGCAACATTCATTCAGAGGCCTCTGCTTAATCAGAGGCTGACGTGTGCACCTCTGTTGTGTTTGCAGTTTGATAGCTGACAGCAATGGGGTTATTTTCTTTTAAAGACCCAGTGAAGTTCAAAATATTATTTCCGCAAGATCTGTTCACGCAGTGATCCCCTTCAGTTGATTTTATACAAGCTTTATACTACAAAAGTGACATTAAAGAAACTAAATAAAAATAATTGTGCACGTGCGTGCATATGTGTGTATATGTGTGTGTACGCGTGTGTGTGTTTGTGTGTGTGTAAAATTAAATGGCCTACAATCAGTTTTGCTGCTACTTGAAACCAACTGGCACAGTTGGCATTTGGTCATGTTCTTTAAGTAGTAAAAGCTGAATTTTTACACCCAGTAGAAAAAACAAAACACACACACACACACACACACAGATAATTACTTTCATTTTGTTATTTCGTTTATTTAGTAAAATTTTGGTCAGTATAAAATCAGTACAAAACCATATATATTATACACATAAAAAAATAAGGAAAACACCACATGGATTTTAGCTTTGAAGTAACAAAATCACAATCAAAATGTCAGCTACACAGTGAGCTATATTAAGCTAAATAGCAGTGTGTCAGCTATAAAAGTGCTCTGACAATCAAAACTTTGACATGTGAGTTTCCCAAGCAACATGATTAACTGCATTTCTAAGAGGCCAAATAGATAAATTTCAGGTACCTCAGTCCAAAAAAATGCAAAATGATTTCATCTGGCAGGGGAAGCAGTGTCAAAAATGATGACAGCGTATTTCAAACAGGAAGAACCTGCACTGGCAGAGAGGAGCAGTGGTCGTAAGATGAAGCTGACTGACAGGGACAGATGGGCCATCGCTAAACTGTCATGTTACGCATCACCAGCCCTGGTGACGGGAAGCAGCAGGCGGCGACGGAGGAGGGCCGGGTGGAGGCGGTGATGGAAGCGGGCCGGGTGGAGGCGGTGATGGAAGGAGGGGACGGGTGGAGGCGGCGATAGAAGCGGGCCGGGTGGAGGCGGTGATGGAAGGAGGGGACGGGTGGAGGCGGCGATAGAAGCAGGCCGGGTGGAGGCGGTGATGGAAGGAGGGGCCGGGTGGAGGCGGTGACGGAAGCGGGCCATGTGGAGGTGGTGACGGAAGCGGGCCGGGTGGAGGAGGAGATGAAGCAGGGGCCGGGTGGAGGCGGTGATGGAAGGAGGGGCCGGGTGGAGGCGGTGACGGAAGCGGGCCGGGTGGAGGTGGAGATGGAGCAGGGGCCGGGTGGAGGCGGGGATGGAAGCGGGTCGGGTGGAGGTGGTGACGGAAGCGGGCCGGGTGGAGGAGGAGATGAAGCAGGGGCCGGGTGGAGGCGGTGATGGAAGGAGGGGCCGGGTGGAGGTGGTGATGGAAGGAGGGGCCGGGTGGAGGTGGTGATGGAAGTGGGCCGGGTGGAGGCGGTGATGGAAGCGGGCCGGGTGGAGGTGGTGATGGAAGGAGGGGCCGGATGGAGGTGGTGACGGAAGCGGGCCGGGTGGAGGAGGAGATGGAGCAGGGGCCGGGTGGAGGCGGTGATGGAAGGAGGGGCCGGGTGGAGGCGGTGATGGAAGTGGGTCGGGTGGAGGCGGTGATGGAAGCGGGATGGGTGGAGGCGGTGATGATAGCGGGCCGGGTGGAGGCGGTGACGGAGGAGGGGACGGGTGGAGGCGGCGATAGAAGCAGGCCGGGTGGAGGCGGTGATGGAAGCGGGCCAGGTGGAGGCGGTGATGGAAGGAGGGGCCGGGTGGAGGCGGTGATGGAAGCGGGTCGGGTGGAGGCGGTGATGGAAGGAGGGGCCGGGTGGAGGCGGTGATGGAAGCGGGCCGGGTGGAGGCGGTGACGGAAGACGAAGGAGGGGCTGGACCGCAGGGGTGGGGGAGACCAGACAACAGCACTCTCGAAGACTGGGACAAGAGCCCCGCTGGCAGTGTGGGGAAGAAGGTAGAAATGGCGATTAGGGAATTTGCAATAGAAGAGACAGTGGGTATAGTGACAGTGGTATGAACTGGGGATTACAAAGTGATTACAGCAAGGAAGGGATGCCACCCCTCAATGCTCTATGGCTACAGGCTTCTTCCATCTCCAGAATATAATTGATTATAAACTTGAGCACACAGGTACTTTTTTAATGTAGATTTAAATATTGATACTGTGTCTGACTCCCTTGTAAATTTTGGAAACATGTTCTACAGTAGTGGGGCTTTGTTGGAGAAAGCTCTACCACTCTTTAGGTTTTTAGATATTCTTGGGACTACCAAGTAGCCAATGTCTCTCACGCATCAACCTCAGGAAAAAATTGCCATAGTAGGGTTTTTTCTGATAACACCAATGTCGTGCATTTGAGCTTCCTGAAATGAGCATTAAGAAATGCAAAGCACAGGCAGCTCCAATCTCCCCCCCCCCCCCCCCCCGCCACCACCTTGCACCCACCAACCCCCCCTCGCCCCCCTCCCCCCCCCCCCCCATGTGCCTGTGCAGAACCCTTATCCTCAATGTCAGCACCACAGTGGGTTTATCTGTGGAAATTGTTGAAATGCATACATAGCAGTTTCCTCCCTGAATGAATTTGTGATGCTGATACTTCAGGAAGGAAGGATACCTGAGCTTGCATAGTATTGTGGCTTCACTGTTATAGGGCCTCTCTCTATGTATGGACCTGGACTGATGCTAGGCTTTTCAGCGTCTGCGCCACTGGCCAGAATTACACAGCTCGGAGTTTCTAACCTGTCTACACCTGTCCAGCTCCACAAAGGCCCGAGTTTTGAGAGAATGTTACACAGCAGGATGTCTCCATTTCAGTCAACCGTAAGTGGTCTGAATTATACGCCTAAAACGCAGCAGGTTGTAGTCTGATGTGTAATTTTAAAAAGTTCCATGTTTCAAAAAAGTATTCTACCCACTGCCACATTCTGGGAAAATGTCAGTCCAAGATGACATGGAGAACTAGTCAATGAGCAGGCAAACCAGCAGGAGCAGCTCAGCCCATCCTAGCAGCCCTGAAACAGTCTCTCTCCCAGGATTGCGAGCCAGGCTTCTCTAAAGTATGAGTGAAGCACTGTGAGCGTAGAGAGAGAAAATGGGGATTCTGCATTTCCTCCACCACACTCAAACACAACTTTGCCCCAGATTTGGTCCAGATAATACTAAGCTTCGGAAATGTTCCTGTCTGTCAGAACTTGTTGGCTTCTGTCATCAACTACTTGCGGCATGAGTTTGAGAGAAATTCATTTTAAAAATACATTTAAAGGCTCCCAGCAGAAAACAAAAACTCATGAATATCACAGTCATGAATACAACAATATAGCCTCAGGGGAGAGCCATATGGCTCTATCATCGATGCAGTGCTTTGAGAAACGGAGGAAACCAAAAAAATGTAAATTCTTCAAATCAAATTACGGAGATCGTTTTTCCTTTTCCTACATTCATACATAGTAGCAAAGGCATCAGTTGCCATGGTTTACCTTATGTTACCCCCACCCCCCGAAAAAAATAAAATAATCATGCTAATACAGAAATGTGTGGAAGCATGACTATTTAATAATATAATAACATGTGTATAGCCTAGCGACAATCTACCTACCTGTTTTACCAGTGTCAGATCTCCCAGCTCTCAGACACTCATCTTACCTGCAGGGAGGGGGCAAGCTGAATTTCCCCATCTTAGGTGTGTGACACTCCCGCAGGTCTTTCCAGGAGTTTCTAAAGTTTCCTGTTTCTGGCTCATTCGTGTCACGCATGATGACAGCAAAACTGGAAGTACAGCCACAGGGCACAGTCTTCCACTAGCTGTCCTTCCAGTTATTTATTGTTGAGTGAGCCAGTTTTCCATTCGTAACTATGGAGAACTTCACGAGAATGCTCTCATCAGCCCCGGATTTCCGCTAGGCGTCGTAGAATAACAAACACTTGCAATGCATTTTTGTCATTCCTGATAAGCGAAGTATGCCTGGCCCAGAAGAACATACAAACACGTACACACACTCAAAAGGACGGACACTGTGAGTTAAAGTTACAGAATCTGATATCACAGCATTTATATCATCTACTGCCAAACAAAGATTTACATCACAGCAGCGCATATTGTGTCCTACACTGATCTGTAAGAGCTGCACTAAATTATCAGAAGCACCAAGGAGTGCTTGGAACATGCTGTCAGGTTGGGGGGGTAACTAGGTGACCAATCACAGCTGAGCACAGACATTGTGTGTGAGATGTAAGGTACACTGAAGACCATGATGAGCTGGCAGTGCAGTAATCCAGCATCTGCCGCCACTGCGGACGGGCTGGGGAAGGCCAGGGAGAGGAATCTTAAGGAGATATTAAGTCGAGCAGCAGTACAGACAGGCAGACCAGCAGGCTGTTACAGTGGTACATAAAGAACAGAATGTTATTTGTTAAGAGCTTACTGTCAAGAGGAACACCAAGGGGCTGCAGGGCAGCTCATCCTGTTAAGGCTCTGCTCTAGTGCATGGATGGGCTCTATGGTCTGGTATCTGTTAGGGCTCTGCTCTAGTGCATGCATGGGCTCTGTGGTCTGGTATCTGTTAGGGCTCTGTTCTAGTGCATGGATGGGCTCTATGGTCTGGTATCTGTTAAGGCTCTGTTCTAGAGCATGGATGGGCTCCATGGTCTGGTATCTGTTAGGGCGTCGGTTCTAGTGCATGGATGGGCCCTGCAGTCTGATATCTGTCAGGGCGCTGTTCTAATCGCTGGATGAGCTCCTAATGACCTAATCTAGTGCATTAAATGACATGTCTGTCTCCTACATTGATTATGACTCACTAACTGACATCACTGACTTCATTTGACATCATATTATGTTTGAAAATGACAACAAATTCTGAGAGACTGGAAGGGTGAACAGTAGTACATATTCATGGTAATATTTTATTTGACTGGTTGTCATATGTCAAACATGACCTACAGCTTGCTCGCAGCTAGCTAAAGGCATCCCAGAGTGCCACTGGGCAGAAGATGCCAACGTGCTGGTTATTTATCAGCACACTTTTGTCCGTTATGGACGAGCGGATTTTTGCTTCTCCATGGAGGCCATTTCCTATCAACACAATCTGTATCACCATCAGCACCCGTGTGGTGTTTCCCATGGGTTCTGTTTACTTGCACTACTGTGATTGGTCGAGCCTACTCAGCTTCCGCCACGTCCAGGTAATTCACATTTTGAAATGGTCCGTGTGGTGTGGGGATGGCTGGTTTAAGCAGCGACACCTGCCCTGGGTCAAGCTAATTAGACCTGGCCAATTGGATAATTGGTTAAGAATTAGATAATTGGCCAGGCTAATTGGACCCAAGAACAGGAGTGGCTGCACCTGTGCGTAGTGAGGTAATCACTGCGCACAGGTTAAATCTGCCATCCCCACCCACACAAGGGAGCCTCTCTGTCATGACAGGGTTTTACATCTGCTCATTTGGCTGTACCATCTTGCCAAACCCTCGTGAATAAATGTGGACTATTTGAACATCATCTCCCTGTGTCTCTGTGCTGGAGGGCCCCTAGGAAAGCCACTTCGGTGGCCTGTGGCAGGCGTGTTTGCCACAGTGGCGCCCAACGTGGGGCTGCTCCGGCACAGGAAAGAGGCACAGGAGGGCCAGCCAGGAAGCACACTGGAGGAGGGGCAGCTGAGGTGTTCCCGACAGGGCTTCGGGCGGATCCTCCAGGCCAAAAACAGGGAGCGAAAGATGACCAGGGAGGGGAAGGAAGCAATCCTCAGCTGGGACGCTGAGGAGCTGCACCTGGCCGGGAAGGCCGGTCAGCTACAGGCGGTGCACGAGAGGTGGTCGCGCCGTGAGCTGGACTTGGCCGGGAAGGCGGGTCAGCTACGGGCGGCGCACGAGTGGTGGCCGCGCCGTTTTGCTTCCTTTCTTGTCCCTTTTGTTTTGGTTCGTTGTTTTGGCCTGGTTGGTTTGCCCGGAGCCCATGAGGGGGTAAGCCTGCAGCAGCCTGCCAGCAGAGCCGACTGGCGGCCACCACAGCTACGAGGGTTCCAGGTCCCCAGCACCACACGGCCAGTCCACCAGCCCACCAGCCCAGCCACCCCACCACAGCCCCTGGAACAGCCCAAGCCCGGTGACGCCCCCACCAGCCAGCAGAGCAGCCCAGGACTTCTCGTGCTCCGGGAGGGAGGAGGAAGAAGGGCGGAGGGGGAGGGTCACAGCATGTACTGGACTGTTCCGGGGCCACCCACCCTGACTCTTTAGTGGAGTGTTTTTATTTTGTTTTTGTCTTTTGCTTTGTTGGGAGTGCGGGGGTGGTAGGGGTGGTAGGGGTGGTAGGCTTCGGCCAGGGATTCTCCCTGGCCTCAGTTTGGCATTGGGGGTATGTGGTGTGGGGATGGCTGGTTTAAGCAGCCACACCTGCCCTGGGTCAAGCTAATTAGACCTGGCCAATTGGATAATTGGTTAAGAATTAGATAATTGGCCAGGCTAATTGGACCCAGGAGCAGGAGTGGCTGCACCTGTGCGTAGCGAGGTAATCACTGCGCACAGGTTAAATCTGCCATCCCCACTCACACGGGGAGAGCTTCGGTCATGACTGTGTTACATCTGCTCACTTTGGCTGTAAGATCTTGCCAAACCCTCGTAAATAAATCTGGACTGTTGGAACATCATCTCCCTGTGTCTCTGTGCTGGAGGGCCCCAAGGAAAGCCACTTCGGTGGCCTGTGGCAGGCGTGTTTGTCACAATCCGCCTTCAGAATTTCTGTCAAAGAGAGACCGACTAGCAGCAGCACACCTTCTCAATGCAGCATGGAAGATCAGCAGGAAACGCAAAACCAGAACAGCCCCCTCTCCTGCCCACAGCATATTTTCCAATTTCAATAATGCAAATTTACAACCATGAAAGCTGCAATAGAAAGAACAAATGTTTTATCTGAGCTACTCTACCAAAGTTGGCTTATTAGTAAATAAGTCTTTGATAAATCAATTGATTCGGATTTTCTATTTCTCTACATTTGAATGGAAATACCTGTATTCAGATCACATTCATATCCTACTTATCAGATCACATTTATTACTCACATGTAGAATTGCTATCTCCGCTGCTGCTGTCCACCATATCTTTTTGGAAAATTTCCACATACTGTTGCATTGCATTATGGGATACATACCATGTGAAGTGTGCTCAGGCCGCATACTGGAAATCTTGTAGAATATACTATGTCATCTGGGTATCTTTGGCATACTGACGATACACATAGCTTACTATGCTCAGAATATATAGTACACACTGACTTTCTTTTAAATTTAGTACGAGTAGTATGGTAGTATACGATCAGGATGTCTCTTCTGGAAAACCTAGGCAGGAATGACATATTCTCTGATTGGCTACTTTGGTTATTATTCAGATTTCTAATTGGACTGCAGACAGAACCTTATAACGCCAAGCATATACGTAGTTACAACATTCTGTTTTTGTTTATTTTGGCAATTTCAAAAATTTTTAACTGTTTTTAAAAAAAAAAATAATGGTTAACATATGAATGAAGAACCACTTAAGAATGACTTTTATGCTATTAACTCATATTTGATAAAGTGTCAATGAAAATGTGTGCATTATCTGTCAAAATAGTCATTTTGAAATGTCATGGCGAAGCAGTGGTATGGAACCTCTGGGGTAGAGAGCCTTCTATGCAGGTTCTAATGACAGTTATATCATATCAACAAAAACAGCAAATTGAGTTATAACAATGGTATGTCATAGTTATGAATGGACATGACACTTAATGACAGGTATTATGCCTCGTTAATGACACTGCCCTTTTCATGTCATGATGACAACTATCACAAATAAAGTGTTACTGAATTTATTTAAGGAGAACAGACCATTCAGCCTGTGTAGGCTCACCTTGAAAGATATATTTTTCTGACAGGAAAAAATCTAAAGCATTAACTCAACAATAACAGAGTTCATATGAGTTCACAATGATTAAAGTTAAAGTAAGGTAAAGGACCTCTGTAATCATCAGAGTTGATTTTTCCAGTAACATTCTGTGCATTGTATAATTTAAAAGCACACATCTGTATTTTGGCACTATTCCATATTTTAAATAGATTGGGACTGGTCACGGTGACATTTTAATGACTTAATCTCATTTTTTACAATTTCTTTACTTGGTATCATAAGGAATTAGGAAGTTGATCTGAGAAACTTAGCAATATGACGGAGAGGAAGCTTTAGAAAAGAAAACGACTTGATAATTTTTGAGACACATTGCGTAAAAAGGAAGTTCTGCAGACTGTTTCAGATCGAAGCACAAAAGCTCCTTTATGAGAGAATTCTGGCAAAGTGCTGATTAATGGCCTGTTTTACTGAGGATTCTGATGGTTTGTGATGCTTTTGATCATCTTTCCTGTGTTCCCTTAATATCCTGATAAGGTTCCAGTACAATACCTTCTATCCATCTCCATTTCTGCAGAGTACCTGCAAATTATCCTTATGTAATAGTCTCCATTGTTCATAACGATACGATTAACCCATTTCACTACCTGAAATGGCCGCCATTGTTCATAACGATACGATTAACCCATTTCACTACCTGAAACGGCTGTTATGTGATGTTCCCTATTTTCCTCCTTTAAAATACCTTCAGAAATGAAATGTTGCTTTTCTAAAGGAATTTTACAAGCAGATTATTAAGCACCTCCTGATCTGGATTTCTGAAAGAATGCCAACAAAATCATGAAACTGGCTGAATTAAATGATTCATTAATGAAGAATAATGAAATGATGAAACTTCACTAACAGGGAATATTTTAATATGTTATTAGCCTTTGGTGGATTTGTTGTTCACGTAGACTGCAAATTCACAAAAAAACTCATCTTTGCATGTATAGTGCATCGTTTTGAAGGTTGAAAAACAAATTGCATTTGCATTGATTCAGGGTGAGCTACGGGTTTCAATCACAAAACCAAAAAGGAGACAGAAGTTTCAAGGCCATTAAGTGGCACATTATAAATAAGGTCACCGCACAGCACCTAACCAACAACGCAGACAGGCTGGTCCTGTGTTAACCCGTCTATCAATTCCAAAGCGTAAATGTCAAGCAAATGGGAGAGGTCATACTCATTCTCCATGAACAGCCGCCTCTACCCTTTTCTCACTGATTTCCTCGGTGTCCAGCCTGCCGATAGAACACATCTCTTGTGTACATTTAATTGGATTTTGGTTTCTTACCCAAACTGAAGCTACCCTTTGACACTTTGGTGCAACTGCAAGGAGGAAAAGCACTTCTGAAACTACACTCCCAGGACATGTCATTGACTGGCAGAGCGCACTAACATGGAACCTGACAATCAACTGACCAGCCATAGTCTCTGTACCGCCCCTTTTAGGAAACAAGGTGTCACCCTGCATGTAACATCGCGCCTGGTGGCTACTGTGGTTTTCAGACCATGGATTAATAAATGGTAGGATCAATGTAGGGCATAGATTTGGGTTTTAGAAAAGCAGTTTTGAATGGAAGGAAGGTAATATATAGATTTGGATTATTGGCCTAGAATGAAAAGCAAAGCTGGTGATTTCTGAGGCTTGGTTTAAACACCAGGTTTCAGCTTCCTGGTCCATCTCAAAGCTCAGGAACCCAAAGCTGTCACATTTTAAATCAGTTTTATCAAGTATTTAAATTTTTTTCACAAATATATATTTCAATGTCTTAGTCGTATCAATTGTTTTTTTGTAGGTGGTAATTTTTATTTCTTTTTTATTTTTAAGAGGATGAAATATCGTCCCAAATGACTGATTCCTATACTATTTGTGAGCATAGGCATGTTAGTATGAATCTGTATATTTGGCTTTAAAAATGTGGCATATTCCAGAGTACTTTCTTGTTCTGACTGTAAAGCAACAGCATTCTGTAGGCCTTCCTCCAATCTCATAATGAAGTGGTAATTATCAGAAATGTATTTGTTCAACTCCAGCTTTGACGGAATAATGAGGTATAGCTCTGTTTTTACATTGCTTCCAAGAAAAAGAATCACCCTCGCCTATTACGTGTTCAATGGAGAACAGGTGAATAGTAATTAAAAGAGTCTCCAATTAAACATCCTCGTCTCGAAGACAGGGACTGAGATCAGTGGGGTTATTTCTCTAAAAAATGGTTCTTTCATGAATATATTTTTGGAAAATTTATTCCAAAAAAGAAAAAAAAACAAAAAAAAAACAATGAATCATTAAAATGAATCACTAATCACTACTCAAGGCTAAAGGCTAAACATAGACTAAACAGGAATGCACTTATATATAATTTTGACCAGCATATCAGCAGTCCTCATGATTTATTTTAAATATTAGGAGGAAAAAGCCAGATGAAGAGATGAAAATAAGGAGAAACTCGTGCTCATTGGTTCCTAATATTTAACCCCTTTATTCACACTGGCCTGGAGTGGGTTCATTAGCGTTCATTCTGTTTCTTTACAGTGAATTTTTCAATCAATCTGGCCACACAATACACCACTTGAAGGTCTTCAATCTCACGGTTCTATCTCTATTAATTATTTTACGATGCGAATGTTTTAGCGACTGCGGATCCTTATTTTGTAACAGGTGGGGGGGTAACAGAACAAGCTTGGGGGGTCCTCACATTCTTGGCATTTTGGAAATCCACAGACGACACAAATCGTGATAAAGCCAGTATGTTTGTCACAGCAAGAATCCAGCCAATTAAATCCATAGTCTCAGAGAAACCTTGATTGGACGTCCATTGTTTATTTCGTAATTCTCCAGAGGAATTATCATCGGTTTTGCCGTTGCATACACGCCGAAAGTACTGTGCACAAAGGAATGCCATTATCTCTGGTTTGAATAGATTCTTTGCAACAAAACCAGCCCACCGCAAGGTTCTCTGACCAGTACTGGCCAAGCAGTCCCTCAATATAGCCCACAACAACTCAACATGGACAGTATGACTTCTGCCCAGTACACTGCCAGCCAGTAGCCAGCAAGCTATTTAGTGACAATTAAAAGGCATAACGGTGTTTCAATTGTTAATCTTGCATAAGAGAACATGCATCATTTCTCCTGCGTAAACAAATTAAATTTTCAGTACATACGCTGACAACGTTCGCAATGCCAAAAAAGTTATTGAGACTTTATGTCTACAAAATGTAGTTTTCTTGCAAGAATTCACTTGTCTGAGTGAATATTTCTGAGGAGGACACTGAAAACAGCTTTGACTCCACAGCAGAGGGCATGTTCAATGAAGAACTTGATCCTCTTTTATACCAAAGAGCATCTAAATATTTTTTTATTTTTTTAATTTTTTTTTTATTTAGACCTCTAACACAGAGTAGGCACACTGAATAATAATAAAATTATTTTGAGAATATTGACAATTGAGAATACTTTGACAATGGCTTAGTAAACTAGGGACAGTAGCTAATGCATTTATTTTCTAGACCTGTTGCTGCCAGAGATTGCAAGCGTAGAGCAAGGAGAGTAATGTGAAGAGGGGGGAAGAAGGAGAGTTAGGGGGAGAGGGGGGAAGAAGGAGAGGGAGGGGGAGATGGGGGAAGAAGGAGAGTGATGTGGAGAGGGGGGAAGAAGGAGAGTGATGTGGAGAGGGGGGAAGAAGGAGAGGGAGGGGGAGATGGGGAAGAAGGAGAGTGATGTGGAGAGGGGGGAAGAAGGAGAGTGATGTGGAGAGGGGGGAAGAAGGAGAGGGAGGGGGAGAGGGGGGAAGAAGGAGAGTGATGTGGAGAGGGGGGAAGAAGGAGAGGGAGGGGGCGAGGGGGGAAGAAGGAGAGTGATGGGGAGAGGGGGGAAGAAGGAGAGGGAGGGGGAGATGGGGAAGAAGGAGAGTGATGTGGAGAGGGGGGAAGAAGGAGAGTGATGTGGAGAGGGGGGAAGAAGGAGAGGGAGGGGGAGATAGGGAAGAAGGAGAGTGATGTGGAGAGGGGGGAAGAAGGAGAGTGATGTGGAGAGGGGGGAAGAAGGAGAGGGAGGGGGAGAGGGGGGAAGAAGGAGAGTGATGTGGAGAGGGGGGAAGAAGGAGAGGGAGGGGGAGAGGGGGGAAGAAGGAGAGTGATGTGGAGAGGGGGGAAGAAGGAGAGGGAGGGGGAGAGGGGGGAAGAACAAGAGTGATGTGGAGAGGGGGGAAGAAGGAGAAGGAGGGGGAGAGGGGGGAAGAAGGAGAGGGAGGGGGAGATGTGGGGAAAAGGAGAGGGAGGGGGAGAGGGAGGGTGACAGGCAAAGGGAAAGCAAGTCACTACTTATTCCACAAACATATAGTATAAAATTACCCATAATATCATTTGGTTACTAAAGTGTCTTTTTGGAGTCTCCAAATGGCTTTTTTGGAAACCTGCATAGTCATAATGCAACAATGCAGTTGCTAGGTGAGAAAAAAATACTTCTACTGTATTTGAGCTTCTGTTACTTTATTTCAGTAATATTTAGAGTAATTATTGGATTATTGGAAAACAAACTCCCAAGGGCTACCTTTCAGTAGAGACCAGGATTATACCTTTAGTCAAAAGGGTTCTAGAACAATGCCAATTTTATTTTGGGTATGTTATTGTTAGGCTTGTGTTAATAAAGGGGAGATACAGAAGGGATTAAATACCTACAGTGATACTACATTTCTAGTGGATACATTTCCATCAATATTTGAGTCAACAGGAAAATTAAATTAAATTCATCTCCCAAAACATAACCCTGCCTGTCAGATATGATAGTTGTGTGTACTGCCAGAAAGTGGTATAATGTAATATCTTCCTAAGACCCGATAATTCAATTAAACGATTCTCTGGTCTTAATCTCAAGAGCCATATTCTACAATGCTGAAACTTGCACACTAAGGAGAATTCAACGCAAAGAAAATAAATAATATTTTTGAAATATATTTTCACAGCAACATGTTCCTGTCATCCAAGACACTTGTATTATGTCAAAACTATGAAAATATGAATTCTTTCTGCAGGGCCTCATGAGAATATTGACAAAAGAAATATTAATAGCAGAATAGAGAATGCACACACATAGAGAATGCACACATATATAATGCACACATAGATAATGAACACATAGAAAATGCACACACACAGAATGCACACATAGAAAATGCATACACACATAGCGGATGTACACATTCAGAATGCACACATAGAGGATGCACACACATTCAGAATGCACACATAGAGGATGCACACACATTCAGAATGCACACATAGAGAAGGCGCACACATTCAGAATGCACACATAGAGAAGGCGCACACATTCAGAATGCACACATACAGAATGCACACATAGAGAATGCACACATTCAGAATGCACACATAGAGGATGCACACATAGAGAATGCACACATAGAGAATGGACACATACAGAATGCACACATACAGAATGCACACATAGAGAATGCACACATAGAGAATGGACACATACAGAATGCACACATAGAGAATGCACACATAGAGAAGGCGCACACATTCAGAATGCACACATAGAGAATGCACACATAGAGAATGGACACATACAGAATGCACACATAGAGAATGCACACATACAGAATGCACACATAGAGGATGTACACATAGAGAATGCACACATAGAGAATGGACACATACAGAATGCACACATAGAGAATTCACACATAGAGAAGGCGCACACATTCAGAATGCACACATAGAGAAGGCGCACACATACAGAATGCACACATAGAGGATGCATACACATTCAGAATGCACGCATAGAGAATGCACACATACAGAATGCACACATAGAGGATGCACACACATACATTATGCACACATAGCGGATGTACACATAGAGAATGCACACATTCAGAATGCACACATAGAGGATGCACACACATTCAGAATGCACACATAGAGAAGGCGCACACATTCAGAATGCACACATAGAGGATGCACACACAGAGAATGTAAACATAGAGAATGTAAACATACGGAATGCACACATAGAGAATGCACACACATAAAATGCAGACATAGAGTTAAACCCCCACACATAATAAAGGTTACATTCAATTTTCTGGCAATCTAGCAAGAAATTTATCAACGCATAAAAATGAGCGATATCATTATAGTGATGTATGTTTACATCTGCTAAAACTGAAACCTTTACGATGCTGGAAATCCAGACTAAACATGTAAATACTTTAACTGGTATGTTAGTATCCTAGATAATACCAGCTAGAATGGTAATCTGTTCGTCCTTCTTAGCCAAAATACATCAAAAATAATTTACATCTCTGACAAAATGTAATGACTGTAAAGAACAATGTTAAAGGAGATGTTAACATTGAAGGAGATTAATCCCAATGACCCTTTTAATGACTATAAGATGACAGTGGTTCAAGCAAGAGCTGCATTCATGATTCGACGTACATACTGTGGGACAAGCAAGGATTAATTAAAAAATATGCTTACTTTCTGAATCCAGTGGTTCCAACAGTCAATGCCCTTGTTAAGCACTCTGTTCAGAATACTGAACACAAGCAATGTTGCGTGCTAGAACCCCTCACTTTACCTACATGTAAAATATATTTTATGTTATTTAATTTAATAATTATTATCTACAGTGCACTGTTGGAATCAACCAAGAAGTCGAAACAAGCTCTATACCTGGTTTTAAGATTAATGAATTAATTAAGATAATTGAATTCAATATGAAGCAGTCAATTACAGTACATTAATGAATTGAAATAATCCATTCTTTACTGAATGCAGGCTCACTACTTCTAAATTACAAAACAGAAGGCATTATACAAAACATTGAACAATTAGCTTGGAAATACCAGAAAAGAGAGAGAGAGAGAAACGGATAAGCCAGACCTTGCCAAAGTATCACCCACTTCCAGTTTAAGTGCCACAGGATGAAAGGAAACCAGCTAAAAACACACAACCAAGGAACCACCAGAAAAATAAAAAGAGAAAAACTCTTCTTCTCCAAGGCTCCGAAACCATCCGCAACACAACACGTTTTCCTGTGGCCATCTGAAATACCTTACCCAGCATGGCTTGAGGATGTTTGCCCTGATTAGGTGATGACAAGATAAGGTGTAGGAGAGAAGGGAAGGGGGGTCAGACTCATTATGACAAGAACTGGCCTACCTAAAGATTGCATTCAAACTTAAAGAGGAAATGGGAAAGGGAAATGTTATGCTATGCAGGGTCTACCCCGACCCCCAAATACGGTGTCCTACGTCTTCTGGTTTGTCTCCGCTGAGACATGCTGTAGATGAGACCCATAGATTGTCTGCCTAGATTAGGGTATCAGTGGATTTTAAATTGCCCCAATCACATTTGCTTTGATATAAACAATATAATATAGCATCAAATTCACTGTTTCCCTCTCTAAGGCCATAATCTAAGCACTACATATCTGACAATACCTTAGTTCATACAGTGAAGGTCACCATAGTTCACTGTAATATCTGACTACTATGGTGATGAGAGAGTGTGCACATGCAGTATTTTTATTTTTTTAAACAGGGTGAATTATGGTTTTCATTAAAAGTTACAAACAATAATCCTTTACCATTCCAGGCCTCATTCAACACCACATTTGAACTATGAGTAGAAAGACAACACATCTAAATCAAGAGTACACTTTGTCTGGGAAGCTGATTGCTGTTTTTGTTCTCAGAAGCTTTATCTTATACTCCCTACTGATGTTTGCTTTCTGGCTGAACAATGCTGATCCACGGCACAGCAAACTGCGTGGGCTGCGTAAGTAACGTCTGCTAACTTGCTTGCTAAATTGCTCATGAAACTATGGTTAACCTACAAAATGCTCATGGTGTTATCAAACAAATATTGCCATTTACCTGTGTCTGTGGGAGGTGGCACAGCAAGTGTCACCACCTCATTTCACAACAAGAATTTCACTTTGCATGCAGGGGCTTGAGGCCTGCTGTTACAGCATGCTAAACAGCGCTGCCAACTACATCTAGAGAGATTAATTCCTCTTCTCCAAAAGCACTGATTGTGTTTTCCCCTTGATGTACTCGTCTCAGCTGGAAAAAAATTAGCCTGTGCTGCTGATTTTTTATCCTCTTCACTGAAAATCTCATTAAAATCGGTCCTGTTTTGCTACGTATCCAGTTTTAAGACGGGGAGCCATCGCTAAAGTGTTGTCACGCAGCTGCTCGGGGTCTTGTTGCGTGACCGCGTCTCAGCTTGTTTTCAGGACGGTGGAAACCGGGTCCTGTTCCAGCTCTTTGAAACTTCCCCGGGTGTTTGGCCATCACAGGGCCAGAGAGTCCCCGAGTGGGTAACGGGAGGGGAGAAGCGAAGCTGCCTGAGCACCTTTGCCACCATCTGAAAGTTTTTTTTTTTTCTGTTGTTAATCTTGGAGGTGGTGTTTGCGTGTTAGGAAATGTCTACAAGATGAAGAGAAAAGGCCGTTCTGCCAACCTGAGCTCGTCTCTAAATCCTTCATCAGAGGGGATTGCTTCCTCATCTCCAAAACACAGGTTTTCAACGGCCTGAGAAGTAGCGTATACTGCCACCTATTGGTGCCAGAGTCATAAAACTGCCTTGAGTCTTTCTACTCAACATTTCTCTCAAATTTCATTTGTGGAACAAATTTAGTTGCCCTTCTTTTTACTTTTTCAAAAGCTTCTATACCTTTCTTACGGGGATCTTCCATGTGTCTGCACATGGACACCAGTGGTTGCGGTAAGAATTTAGATGTCCCTGGTTATTTAATTAAAAATGTAAAAATGGCCAAAACGGTCAATTCCTGTGATTTTTAAAAATGTCTCCCAAGGAGGATAATGCTGCTCACCCCAGTCTTCTAGTCATGTGGCTCCCAGGGCGAGACACAATGTGGCCTGTCGAAGGCACTTTATAATGCAAGGCCTGACCAAGGCACTGCTTAATTACATGTGATCTGATGAAGGAAATGCAGTATAACTAAATGAGGTCTGACAGAGGTGTTATTTAATTAAATGTGATCTGACAGAGCTGTCTTTTAATTAAAGGTGGTCTGATGAAGGCAATGCTTAATTAAATGTGTTTTGACAAAAGCGTGGTATTATAGTGATTGGATAATATTATAAATTTTGATTTATACTCAGTATTAGTTTGCTAGAAATCCCAGAATCATGTTGGTCTTCATTACTACTATGGCATAGTGTCTATATCCTGCATAATGTCCTGCTGATGCATAGTGTCTATATCCTGCATAATGTCCTGCTGGTGCATAGTGTCTATATCCTGCATAATGTCCTGCTGATGCATCCTGTCTATATCCTGCATAATGTCCTGCTCATGCATAGTGTCTATATCCTGCATAATGTTCTGCTCATGCATAGTGTCTATATCCTGCATAATGTTCTGCTCATGCATAGTGTCTATATCCTGCATAATACCCTGCTCATGCATAGTGTCTATATCCTGCATAATGTCCTGCTGATGCATAGTTTCTATTTCCTGCATAATGTCCTGCTGATGCATAGTGTCTATATCCTGCATGCCCTGCTCATGCATAGTGTCTATATCCTGCATAATGATGGGATCCTGATAAACTCATAATCCTACATCCTTTGTACTTTGATAGGCTGCTGACCTTCTCTCGATTTCCTTTACTGGTTAAAACTCTTTTAGAAATGCAACGCTCTCACATTTGGGTCTCAACAGAGATTCCCCTTGAGGTAATGTGGGTACATCAAGGAAATGTGATTGGATTAGCATGCCTCCGTGCTTACTCATTAATATTCAGTGGATTTTATTGGTCAACAAAATGTGTAATTAAATTACAGGTAGGCATTTTGCAGACGCTGTCATCCAGAACACTGTACAAGTGGATGTAACAAGGCTAAGCACAGAGTCATCACAGCCACCTCTGATAGTCCTGTCAGTTTCCCACACAGTGGAGAACAGTTCCTACTAAGTGGCTTCATGTAACATCAAAAACAGTTTGTATGGCTTCTTCACATCCCCTCCTTTCAAAAGTGTGACAGTGTGCTCAAAATATAAGAGAAACCCAAGTCTCAAGTGCAATGGAAAATATTTAGTGAAAATAAAGGATAGTCATAAAGCATCTTTAGCCTCGAGCTCTGTGTTGTCAGGTATAATGAACGCTTGTTACGAACATTTACTTACGATTTAACTGTTTGGATAAGGCTTGAGTTTATTCTGATTAACATCCAGAATAAATATTGCAGTATTAAAACAAATTTAATGTTAGAAGATGGGTTTTTACAGTTCTGAGGATTTCTTGAAGACAGTCATCTTCAGTCAGGCTTCAGAGGGACACTAAGAGTGACTCGCTGTCCTCCGGGGGGGTTTCAGAGGCCTGCAGACACAGGTCCCTCAGACCTGCAAATCTCTTCATCCAGACTGAGGACTGCACTTATCCATGTAAACAGATTTTTACATTTTAATTTTATTATTTTTATATTTTAATAGCTCCAGCTCTGTGGGGAGTGTATCGTGGTCTCGGATAGCCACAGTGTCTGTGGGTTTGTTTTCACACCATAATTATCAACCGACACAGACCCAGGAATTCAGGAGAGACAGTGGCATACCATCCAGGCACACACGGATAATGGGTATTGTCACTCAGATTACATTTGCATGATTCTTTATTTTTTAATTACCAAGTGCCATATCCTTTCTTCTCTGGTTTACAGTCTCTTTAGACTTAAGTGCCTTGTCCTCTCTTCTCTGGTATACAGTCTCTTTAGACTTAAGTGTCATGTCCTCTGTTCTCTGGTTTACAGTCTCTTTAGACTTAAGTGTCATGTCCTCTATTCTCTGGTTTACAGTCTCTTTAGACTTAAGTGCCTTGTCCTCTCTTCTCTGGTATACAGTCTCTTTAGACTTAAGTGTCATGTCCTCTGTTCTCTGGTTTACAGTCTCTTTAGACTTAAGTGCCTTGTCCTCTCTTCTCTGGTATACAGTCTCTTTAGACTTAAGTGTCATGTCCTCTGTTCTCTGGTTTACAGTCTCTTTAGACTTAAGTGCCTTGTCCTCTCTTCTCTGGTATACAGTCTCTTTAGACTTAAGTGCCTTGTCCTCTCTTCTCTGGTATACAGTCTCTTTAGACTTAAGTGTCATGTCCTCTCTTCTCTGGTATACAGTCTCTTTAGACTTAAGTGCCATGACCTCTCTTCTCTGGTTTACAGTCTCTTTAGACTTAAGTGTCATGTCCTCTGTTCTCTGGTTTACAGTCTCTTTAGACTTAAGTGCCTTGTCCTCTCTTCTCTGGTTTACAGTCTCTTTAGACTTAAGTGTCATGTCCTCTCTTCTCTGGTATACAGACTCTTTAGACTTAAGTGTCATGTCCTCTCTTCTCTGGTTTACAGTCTCTTTAGACTTAAGTGCCTTGTCCTCTCTTCTCTGGTATACAGTCTCTTTAGACTTAAGTGCCTTGTCCTCTCTTCTCTGGTTTACAGTCTCTTTAGACTTAAGTGCCTTGTCCTCTCTTCTCTGAAATACAGTCTCTTTAGACTTTACCCTCCAGACAAGTGGCTCTACAGCCAGATGCAATAAAGAACTACAAAGGGCAAATATCAGAGTAAGAAGAGTCATTTTGAAACACTATTTAGGTCAATTCCAGTTTAAATTAAAATTAATGTGATGATTATATTCAGACTCATGAATGTGATTCATTCACAAAAAAATGGCATTTTAAGGATCTTTTAGATAATAGAACTGGAATTGAACGGAAATTTTTGAATTGGAACTCTGCAAATTGTAATCTTTGGAACGAATATGGTAGTGTAGCATGAAGGGAAGGGGGGCTGTAACTCAAAGGCTGTGGGGTTAGGTCCCTGCTGGGCTGCTGCCACAGTCAGCCCTTGATACAGGCACTTAACTTGCACTGTCGGTAAAACGTGCCGCTGCATGAATTGGTTTTGTGTAAAAATGTAATCTGCGTACCTCACTCTGGATAAGAGCGTCTGCTAAACGCTAAAATGTGATGTTAACGGAGTTTAACAGGTTTTAAAAATTCAAAACTTGATTTATTCATTTTGGAATTTCAATTAGTATTCTCCAGTAAATGGAATTTTAAACTCTCTATTGAAATTGACTGCAATGCATGTTTTAAATCATTCAGACATGAATAGAGTGATGCCATCTATTATGGAAGAACAAATATGACAAATTTAAATAAATAATTAGCTGTCAACAATAATCAATTGATAATGAAATAAATCAGCAATGAAAAAGATAATGAAATCAATACATTAGCAAGAGTCACTGACACAGCCTCTTACAGCTAATTAAAGTTATCAGTACTCTCCTTACTACAGTAACTTAAGTTACGACACATACAGATGCACCTTGATTCAGGATCCCAGAACTTTCCTCCTTCCCACTCAGGTCTAATGGCCTGATCCACTTCTGTCTCCTCATTGGCTTGGTCTTTTAGCACAGGAGGACCTAAAACTTTAAATCAGGGTTCTTGGCTTTGTTATTTGTACAGCCCACCGCACACAACATTTCTGCATTTTTATAATCTTGATAATCCACTGACTGCTAATACTAACTCAATGGAGCACAATAGTTTGTTTTTCCCAACCGTGGGGTCGTGGCCTACTTACGCACCGTCTCGGTGACCATACCTGATCCCGCCACTCCCATGTTAACTAGAAGGTCGAGTAGTTTTGAAATAGATGCTGTACGACTTGAAATGAATACGCTGAAAAATAAATACACAAAGAAGTCAATAATAGAGCCAATGTGAAAAGTTTCCTTCGGAAATAGAAATGGCATTAAATATATGAAGGACACATAAAAATAAATTATATTGATTCATTTCATTGCTTATTAATTTCATGATTTATGATTTATTTAATTTATTTAATTAATTAACAATTAATTTGATTGTTATTGATAGTTATTTCTTTATGTAATTGTGTTACATTTGATCTTCCATGATCTATCGGGAAATATATATGTCCCTGTAAGGCAAATGGGGCAGCCTGTTTCCGATAGACATGTCACTACGTCTTGAATGACATTTGCATTTTATAGCTGAGATTCTATTAAACTGTTAATTCAGGTAGACAAATCGAGTCTAAACATGCTTTTACATTATAAACATGCATTCGTGCTCTGTGCCTTTAACTGTACGGCTGGCTGGCGATTTCAGGAGAATAGCGGCGTTTAACTGTGTTGGTTGACGTCACTAAAGTCTTCCAGCGGCTGTGTGGAGAAGGGCGAGAATGATAGAGGGTAGGGGAGGAGAGAGCACGGCTGTGTGCAGGACAACTGAGCAACTGCAAGTCTTCTCTGGCAAGTGTGTTGTGGTCTTTTTATTGTCTTTGTGGACTAAATGACGAGTGCTAACAAGTAGATGCGCTGCACCTGTTTTACTTGGAGGAAAATCGAAATAGTTTGCGTCAAATGCATCGCATTTCTCATAATATGCATGCTTGTTGCCGAAGAGTGCATGTTTTGTGGAGCAATTGTTTAGGTAAATAGTGCATACTTGATGTTTGTTCTCGGCTTTAAATTGGGAGTCTTTAACTTGTCTCTTGGTAAAAATATAAACAGTTTTGCTTTGTCCGACTTTGCTGACATTGCACCAGAGTCGGGGGTTAAAAAAACTTTGTCTGTGGATGACTAACGAAGAGAAATCCGTGAGTGGAAGCGACTGTGGTTTATTGTAACTTTTGAAGAGGTGCGAGCTGCGGCATCATATTAAGTTAGCAACCCAAACGACCCTGGGTGAAATAAGTTATTTTTTGCTTATTTTAGAAATAGTTCCCTAGAATCTAGTTGGACATAGGCCAGACTGAATTGTGTTTACTATGTGCGTGAAGTCCGAAGATTTAATGGAAACAGCACACGCAGTTTTTTTACGTAGCCTACTATATTGATTTGACATTTGAATAATGTGACTTTGACAACTTGCTAATGATGTCAAAAAGTGTCTTAACACAGGAAGTGAAATGTAGGCTACTTACCCTATGAAACTATATTCTATTTATTAAAACAAATGATTTGTATTAAATTTTAAACTTTAACCTGCTGTGAGCAGTTAACGTACAGGTCATAGTGTAAAAGGCTTACGATAAAATAAAAAAAAACTAGTGAACCCTGTTGCGCTGTCTTTGTTCGATGCTGCGCAATCTATTTGTTCTTCGTTTTATTAGACAGCAGTAATAAAGCTGCATACATGTTTTGACAGTTGTCTTCAGCAAAGGTTGGATAATTTACTGAGGGAAGGTAGGCAATTATAAGCATATAATGATAGTTTCCGAATTAATTGTTGCCATTAACTCATATTGCTCGCGATGATCACATCGTCATTATCATCAATAACTGCCAGTAAAAAAAGACCTAATCCTTCTCCCCCGTACTTTACGGATCCAGTCCTTTTATGAAGTCCGGTTGTTGTGGAGTCCTACCCCGGCGGTAATTATGCGTCACCATTTGGAGCACTATGTCATGCTCGGAGCTCTGAGCAGTTATCAGGCGCAGGACGGTCGGTGGCCCCCGGGCGGCTGTCTTGGCTCTTACTGTGGGCAGAGTGGAGTTATTTCAGGGTTTTAGAGCTTCCTGGGGTTTCTAAAGGGCATAGTTAGATGGACATGACACGTATACCCAGTGCTTGCTTATTATTTTGCAACCAAGAACACTGAGCTGCCACACTGCTTTCTGTAACCTCAACACTGCACAGGTTGAACTCCAATACACCCAATCTCTGCTTTTAAATATATTTTAGTGTATGGTCTCAGCTTTTACATCATCAGGGGGAGTCTCTGGTCATTTTTTTTATTCACGTGAAAAGCTGTTTGGTTGTGAATGTTTTGTTTTTTATTGCTGTGTCGTGTGACTTTGTATTATCCCTCTTTTTGTGCACCTTTGAGGAATGTCCCCAGTAAGATGCAAAATATTGCCAGCTGCCGCAAACATAGCAAGCATTCCAATGTTGGGAAGACCTTTGATTTAAAAAAAAATCCCCCTTAACACATCACCGGCAGTGTTCTGTTGTGCTGGATTAGTAGCAGTGCAGCATGCACACGCACTTAAATGCACAAGCATTGGGACAGTGACACTGTTTGCCTTAGCTCCGTGCTCGCAGTGCATCTGTATCGGGTTAAAGTGATGATGTCAGCTAGAATCTGAGGTTATTTACACCCTTATCAGGCCATCCATGTGGGGATAGGAATGCATAAAATAACAACTAGCCAAAATATTATTCATATAAAACTTTTTTTAAACACAAATTGTAAGCTCTTTGATCCCACTGTTTTGGGTATATTTGGAAACCTGAATACTAGTTACTGATTGGATATAATGATATAACATATAATGAGGTGCATATTTTTCAAGGGAGATTTTTGCTTTTTGTGTGGCACAATTGTGTAACTGGTACAGTTAATGATACAAGCTATATTCATTCCTGTTTTATCATTTTAAAGAGTAAGAATACATTCCTGATTCCTAATGCATCCACTGCAAGTGCCCCTGATGTCTCTATGATTTCTCCCCTCATATTTATTCCATGAAGCCCCCCCCCCCCCCTCCCCCCCACAGACCATGAAGGAGAACATTACTATGATGGGTGATGGGTGTTACGTGGTACTTTGGGTAACCCGATAGATTTTTCACCAACAATGTAATGCCAGCCCTTTTACTACTTTAATTACTACCCAAAATCCTACTGCGTGTGTTTGATAGGTCTTACCTGCCCTGCTGTTCTTACTGGCAGGGACTTAAGGCACTGTTGCATGGGTCTAATGAGTCAGACTCGCTGGCATGTCTATAGACTGAATGAGTACAGACTCACCTGGACCTCGGGTTAACACTGCATCTAAAGGACAGCGTCTGCTGCAACAGAGTAAAGACCACATGCAAGTTCTGTGATATCGACGCTCTTTAATGTTGTTGAGTTTTTAAATGTTTTATTTTTTAGCCAGTCAATATGAAGTTCTTCTGTTGCCCTCTTCAGGATAATGTTGGCTTTCGTGGAAGCCGTGTTGCTAATCCATATAACATGCCCACTAGCAGTTTAGCCAATCAACTGTGCATCTACTTGGCCAGTTAACCTGAACAAAATATAATTTACAGGGTGTTACATCACGTTAGACCTCCTGCTATCGTGTAGAAATGACATGTAGTTTATCAAATGGTTTATAATTATTTATTATTATAAATAATAAAGAATAATACTAAAATATGTTTTGTGGAAAAGTAAATGCACAGTCTGTGGCTAAATTAACATCTTTAATGTTAGAATAAATGTGCCAGAGTCTTTAAAAAAGCCTTACAATGGCTCATTCTGTATTGAGGCTTATCACAGATGCAGGCTGGAGGCCTATACTGGTGGTGTAGCTATTTCATTAGCCTACTGTACCCAGAAATCTACAGTGAATGGGCATGATTGGCATTGTCCCATGAAAGGTAGGATGGTTTTAATTCGGCCAGTTTTACTGGGGTTCTGCACGGTGCTGGTGCATTAACTCTCCTAAGCTTTGTAACAGGTGCTCACAGCTTACCAGTATTTGTTAGTGAGAAAGAAGTCTCTCAAGTGGTCTTCTACTTTAGCCTTCTGAAGGACTTGAGAGCTTTCTCTATGTGTCAGATTGGACATATGAAGACATATTTCCGTGACAACATTAATATCTTGTATAACTTTTGCAAATGACAGACAGTATACCGTTATGATATTTTCCCCTCCAGTCTCATCCCTAAATGCAGTGCTGGTTTTTGCATTGCTGTGGGGAGGAGACAAAGAAATGCATTGTGGGAGATTGTAGTTTTAGTAAGCTGAACAGGTTCAAGAGATTGTACTTTTAGTAAGCTGAACAGGCTCTTGCAGTATATTATTTTTTATTTGTTTTAGCTTGGATAGTTTCATGCATCTGCAAAAAAATGCTACAATATTAGAAAAAGAGCACATATGAATTAAGCTGAATATAGCTGAAATACTTCTGTCATCCGCAGTTCCCTTGCATGTGTATGAGTGACACAGCAGTCACTGGACGGACATAATTAGCCATTTAAAATGGGATAGGAAATAAAAATGTAATTACACTGTTGGCTGCGATATTATAGTGAAAGAATGGACAGCTCTGGGAAACTGTTGCAGTGCTGTCTGTGAAATAAAGTTTGTCATCCAGGACTATAAATGATTCTTGGAAGCACGGAGGGCTTCTACAATGTTAGTACGGATATTGGAGAGATTCTTTTGGGGGGGAAGGATGTAACTATGTTAGCTCAGCTTGGCTTTGACAGAATTGAGTTTGAGACGCTGATTGATCATCCAAGTCGGGGTGTGATCGAGCAGAGCTTTGATGTGCGCGTCTGACGCCGTTGGTGTACCAGCGGGTGGGAGAGACGGAAGAGCTAGCATATGCTGAGCATAGCAGTGGTAGGGAGAAGCCATGGGAGGATATTAATGAACCAAGGGATTCTGTGTGCTAGAGACATGGGGGTGATGGAGAATGCATCCCCAGGGGGACTCTAGTGGCAAGTCCAAGCCATAGCTGCTCTGAAAATATATCTGAAATACATACTCAGCATTTAAATTTAGCTAGCACGTTCTGCTGACACCCAGTGACTGAAGGTTTGCTGTGTGAATGTTTGGGCAGTGAAGGCTGATTGGTGCTCAGCTTCTCCTGTTTGTGTGTGTGATTCTCTCATTGTAGCTGATCGCTGTGATGGTCTCTCCTAGGGGTGTTACTTTAGTTTTAATATTGGGGGACTTTAAATGCATAGATCCTGAGAACTGCTCGGGGGGGGTCCAGGGTGAAAAAGTTTTAACAGCTGTGAAATGACCACTTCGGGTGAATTCTAAGGGGAAAATAGTGCAGATTACAAAATATTGGCTGAAGTTATGGAGCAGTCACAGCTAAATTGTTAAAAATAACAAAAAAGTGGACGAAATCTGTCTTTTTAAGCATTCATTTATTAAATTAATGAATAGAGCGATGTGCAGCAGTGGGAAACAATTGAAATAACATGTGCAACAGTAACTAGTAACTTGAAATTTTGGAAAAAATCAATCCGGTGTATGCTTTTTTTCCTTTAGCCTAATGTAACAGAACATTGTAGAAATAGAGCTTGCTCAAATTTCATTGCTGAAATAAAACACTCTTACCATGTGTCAGTTTTTATTTCTTCAGAGTTTGTTTTGGTACACTATGTCGTATATTGCGAGGTTTGAGTCTTTGATGAGCGGCTGTTGTCACTGATGTTGCCGTAACAGAGGAAGGAGCGCTGGGCATCAACACTGTTGACAGCGGCCGCCAAACATCTGAGTACAACAACGGACAGGAGTGAGAATCTTCATCCTAGCGCATTCTAGAATCTGCACACATTGTCACTTTGTTTCTCCCAGCATCTGGCAATAGGCTGTAGTTAAAATGCGTAGGCCCAGACCGATAACACTGTAGGCTACATTAAGGTTGACGGTTACCAGCCGAAACAGTGGAGCTGCAGAGTGCAGGTAGCTGGCGGTAGCGGGCGTGGTGATGAACTGCAGGCGGAACGGGAGCTGGTGAGTGGTGCGCAGGTGGAGAGGACTGGAGTGCTGGAGAGGGCAGAAGCACTTGTATCTGACAATTCCCTGAGAATAACTTGGACATCCAAAAAGTGCTGATCTCGGTTTCTGAAACACCAGTGATTTCAACATGAACAAATGTTAAAAAAAGAAAGAATTCACTGTTCCTAATAATTATCACAACGGATATCTGAGTCGTGGAAAGAATCTGTAGTGGTGTCTCCTCCGACAAAGTGAGCAAAGCCTCACTTATGCTAATATATCAGTGCGTAGTGGACTCCACAGCCACAGCAAAAATCTAGCTCCCAGGCACAAGAAATCTATGGTCTTCTGAGACTGCGATGCCAATGTGTGCGTCTTTGCACAAATGTTGCATTATATCATTTTGATGAGTTTAATTGCTATAACCAACAACACACCGCTCTGGTAAAATGTCTTCCATTCGATTCAATATTATTTGTATTGTGCTTTTTACAGAGAACTGTCACAAAGACACTTTACAGAGCAGCAAGGCAAGAGACAGTGCAAACGCCAGGCCTGAACGCCCAAATAGCAGGTACAAAAGGTAAAAAAAATTCCCAGTGGAGAGAGAGCCCTCAAACGGTGGCGAGAAAAAACTCCCCAATGGGAAGAAATCCCATCCTTCATTGGCCAGCCTGGTGTAAAGTAGCAGTAGAATAGAATGTGGCAGAAATTCTACAGGAGATCTATCACAGTATATGGGTTAAGCAGGTAATGGTATATGAATGGTATCGTTCAGTATAGTGGAGGAGCTGGGTGATGGATCTGGAGCTCCAGGCTGCATCAAGACATGGGCAGGGGAGAAACGGGACTGAAGCAGAACATGACCATGGAGCGAGGGACAGGGCTGGAGCGATCCTGTGGATTCAGGCAGGGGAAACAGGCTGGAGTGGTCTTTGATATCAGGGCGAGATCGGGGATGGGAGCTCCATGAACAGAAAAACAGAGAAGACCAGGTTAAGGCCAGCTTGACACTTGATGCTCAGCTAACTAGCGTTTCCACTCCGTAGAAGCGAGCTTGACACTTAACACTAAGCTCCCTACCCAGCATAGACATCCGTGTTTAATTTCATAAACTCTGTGATTATACTTGACCACGTAACAGACTTGCAGGACTGTAGGAATGGTTAAATATAGGACTAACTACAGAGGTAAGTTTTAAGCCTACACTTAAAGACAGAGTGTGTCTGAAGCCCGCACATACATAGGGAGATTGTTCCATAACACAGGAGCTCTATGAGAGAAAGCTGTACCACCCATTGTAATTTTAGATACACATGGCATTTTCATGACCAGCATCTTGTGAACAAAGTAATCTTGTAGGAGAGTAAGGAATAAGTAACTCACTGTGATAGACAGGGACTAAACCCTTTATACGTTAGCACTGGACTGATATGTTCCCATTTCCTAGTTCTAGTATGGATCCTAGCAGCTGCATTCGAGTTGTTGACGTTTCAAGGCCGAGTTGGTGCAACCCGACAATAAAACGTTACAATGGAGAGGATATAAATGTACAATGTTCTTTAGGTGGCAGAAGGCCACTCGTATGATATTATTACTCGTATGATATTGTTACGCCAAGGTTTTTAACAGCTGCTTTGGAGGATACAATGAAGCCATTTATATTTAAGGAAAACTGGAGGAACTTATCTGTAAGAGATTTGGGAGCTACTATAGGAGCATCTCCGTTTTATCCGAATTTAACACGAGGAAGTTCTGGTTCATCCAAGCCTTTACGTCTGTAAGACAGCCCTCTATTCAACTCCAGGGTTCTCTGATAATTCTATTATTCTGTCTGAATCAACAAGACAGTATTAGATGCAATTTACAACTATTTTGGTCAGTATATTTTAATAATACCAATTTCTGGCCTTGTATATTTCTTATTTTTATCATATATACACACCACATATATTAGTGTATATGTATACCAAAAGTATTTGGACACCTTTTGGTGTCAGACTGTTTTTCATGGTTTGGGCTTGGCCCCGAAGTTCCAGTGAAGGCAAATGCTACAGCATACAATTACATTCTAGACCATTGTGTTCTTCCCCAACAATGTGGGGAAGGCCCTTTCATGATTCGTTGTGACAATGCCCCCAGGCACACAGCGAAGTCCATTTAGAAATTATTTTGTTGAGAACGGTGTGGAAGAACTTGACTGGCCTGTACAGAGCCCTAACCTCAACCCCATCCAAGCCCTTTAGGGTCAGCTGGAAAGCCAACTGCGAGACATGCCTAATCGGCTAATCAGTGCCCAACTTCACTAATTCTCTTCTGAGGCAAATCCCTGCAGCAGTGCCCATAATTTTCACAAGATGTTGGATGTCAGGTGTCCACATACTTTTGGCCATGTAGTGCATTCTTTTCATATATTTTTTTGCATGTTTTAGAAATATTTTTTAAAAACTTTTTTTCATTGTGTAATGTTACACGTGTTTGTATATTGGCTAATAATCCTTTTAAAGGTATTTTACATCCCAGGGTTTGTGACTCCCACATACCCACTCTTTAGGGTTGCTGTGACAGGTATAGCTGACATTTTGGTTTGTCAAGGTACGGGGAATGTGTTTTTCTGTAGTGTCAGCAAACCAAACAACACAGCAATGTCGTAACTTTCTGTAGGGTAATGTGAATGTCAGAATCCACAAATACAGAGCAGCGATTGTCAGAATGCGTAGCACCACAGCAGAGACGCAGCCATGAACACTTCACCTCTTTCTCCCGCACACCTGAAAGACTAGCGGCCACTGCCATAACAGCAGCCTCATACAGAGTGAAGAAGCCTCACATTTCTGATGCATGAACGGCTACTTTGCCGTTAATATTTAGCTCTGAATAAAGTGCCACAAGTATGTTACGTAGGCAGGCCTAGGTGGCATTGGCTAATAGTAGGCATATACGCGTGAAATGTAGTAGGAGTGGATCGAAAGCCATACATTTTCAGCATCCCACTGATACTGTGGTGATCAACCCAAGTGAGTGGCTGGGGGAGTGGTTAGGCAGAGTCTGGAGAGGATCACTCTAACATAAAACAGGGTTTTTATACCTATAGTCCCAGCTGTGTGAAAACAGGAGAGAAAGGAGTGTATGTATTGCTTTTTGTATTAACTCCTTCGTGCAGATGCCTAATTGCCCATTTAAGGCTTTATAACTCCAAACGTGAGCATCACAGACATGGAAAATGACATAATGAAGGAAGACGCAGATACCATTTTGGAATACTATCGTAAATTAGTTTATATTCATAATTTATCTAGAAATCAATTGCCACAAATGCAGTTATCTTGGTGAAAATGCAAAAATGAAGTTGTTCTCCTTTAGTTTTAAATGCAATACTGAAGAGCCGCATATGCAAATCAGGTAAAACTATACATGTCATGGATTATACACTCCTTGACCACCGGTGTGCAAAATCTGAGGGTGTTATGTGAAACTACTAAAGATATATGAAGTGAAAAGTTTACCCTGGTGTCGCTTACTATCTCCAGATCTATCTAAATATCTAAACTGTACATTGATGTAAATAATAACATAATCATATATTCTACTGCAAATATATATTGATGCAAGGAGTAATGAATACATCTTCGCCATGTTCATATTTATCCTCGCTAGACTTCATGCTTTCTCCTCTTCGGACCACGCCCCAAATCCATGGCATGAACTTGCTTCAGACATGCTGACTTGGCAAAACTAGTCAAATCTTCCAAAAAGGAAGGAAAACAACAATTTCAACTCAACGAGGGCTTGTGTATAACTTCGTAACATTATGGTGGACCACACAACATTCATGCTGTTACACCCTGCTCTCAATCACTGTTTTAAACTTCCAATGAGACGTGCCATACACCATTGAAATGGCTGGCTCTGTCTTCAACTGGAAAAGAGGTAGCAATCAAACCAGAATGAAAAATATTTAGAATGGCATAAAAAGCAAGTGGGGTTTTGTGTGTGGCCGATGTAAATGCCTACCCCCACTTTCTGTTTGTGTGTTTATTTACTATGCAACAGTGTTGGCACTTAGAAACTGTATTTGTCATAGCTGTCGTGTATCATCTTCTAATAAAGCCTAAACACAGAGCTTATTGTTTCCGCTCATAGTTTGATTGGAGGAGCACTGAATGTCTGAGTTGCGCAATCTCAGTATGCTGGCATCCTAGCCACTAGGGGGCTTGTGTGAAGGGCTTGAACTTGAGCAGAGTTTCCCAACTGTGTAATGAAGACTACCTTGCTGACATTTAGACACGAAAGCAGCGCATTATACACGTCATGCTCTATGCCTTTTTATCATCTGCAGATAATACAAATGCACTTTTCACATATTTTGGTGAATGTTTCCTTTAAAGTTAGCCAGTGCATCATGGACCCAGTACAAAATGAGGACCATTTACTTATGAGTACTGCTATAACACATAGTACTGTATAGACATGAGTAAGCCCAGAAACTAACAAAAAATAAATAAAAAGTGGTGTCATGGTTTGTACTCATAAATGCAACATTGTCTGCTTTTTACATGAGAAGTGTTTGTAAGCAAGTACCACAGTCAGGGTTTGCTCTAAAAGTTAAAATGATGAGTTCCTATTGAGCGGAGATATGGGTTAACTCAAGACCTGGGGGCGGTATCTGGATAGCTGCTCAGGTTAAAACTCGAAACTGCTCTTTTTGCTTTAGCCCACGTTCCAGATTTGGGAGGGTTCTGGGTTTTACTCAGTGCAGTTTTCCAGCTGCTGTAACTCAGTAATCCTGCTTTGTGAAACAGGCCCTGGTGTTTCGGTGTTCCGTGTCCCTTCCGTGTGTTAATTTGCATGCTGGGACATGCATATTTAACATGCTGTGCAGTCTGCTACATTGTGTGGCATGTAGGCCTATGTCATGAACAAATGCAGAATCCCGAGAAGAAGATATAACTCAGTGCCCCAAGGTTCACTGTGTTTGAGCGAAAAACAGTTTTGCATGTTTTCATTCTGCTGTGTAGTATTTGTTCACTACGTACTTTTCGCTCAAATGAGAAAAATCCTTCATTAAGAAGGTGGCAGGTTCAGGTGACCACAACGTCTCAAAGCCAGAGCAAAACTGAGCAGCAGTTCTCCAAAGATATCTACATAAAGAGAGAATGGAATTATGTCTCAATTGAAAGGAAGCAGTTGGTTGTGCAACAGCGACCCAATTTCAGCTAAACAAACGGGGGATTGTTTGATAGCTGAGAGCGCAAAACGCATCATGTTGCTTTGGCTAGTCTGCTAGTACCGCTACATCACTGGAAGCCCCTGGTTCCTGTGATCAAGTCACTCATTCACAGAAATCAAGAAAGGCTTTAATACCACAAGTTCTCATTTTTCCACCTTGTTTGTTGACTTTATTGGTTTGTTTGTTGGCTGACAGTTTTGTAACTGCGGAATCAAACGCGTAGGTTTTGGGGGAGACAGGGAAACATGTCTCTCCGGTATTTTCATATGCATTGGTCTGTAGGCTAGCTGTTTTTCTTGTGAGACGTGATGTTCGACTATGCGAGACTGGCTGGTCCAGCAGTGAATCACTGCCAAAATTGAATTTAAATCTCGGCCTTTGTGTAAAGTGGTACAGTAGTGTGTGAAATGGGAACCATTGCAAATGTAAAAGCTGTATGAACACTGGTCAAATTTATTAAATCTTTTTAAGAGTGATGCACTGTTTGCGATTGAAGACCAAGGGTCTGACTATATTTGACTGCATGAGGATCATATTATCCTGAGCATTTTCATTGTGGTGAGCTTTCGCTTTTAGTCTTCATGAAGGAGTATACCGATGAAAATGTGGATTTAATGTGATGCAAAGTTCTGGAACACAATAACAGAAAGCTCTGCTTTATATCATTGTCATAAAATGTATTTGTGACTTCTTTTTTTTTTTAAAGGAAGAACAGAATCATGTTTGTGCTGTCCTTGATCAACAGACGAAAGGGTGGTTTTTCTTATTTTGAAATGCAAGGAAGAGCAATTTATACATGCTGATAAGGGCCTCTTTAAACCCAACCTGAAAGGAGATGTATGAATTCATTTTTAATTAATTTCATGAAGACACCGACTCCTTGTAAGGTTAGTCATGCACAGTGTGCTGGGTGCTGTCTAACTGGACATTTTCCCATCATCCTCAGCAAGGTCTTCTGTAGCTTCAGCCATCTCCAGAACCAGGGGTGTGGGTTTATTCCTCTGAAGAAAACTGATTCTGTGCTTATGCCTTACGATACAAACAGGGGAGGGAGGAGCATGTGCCAAGGCTGGTGGCGTTTCATATGGCTTTTATGACACATACTTCCTGCTGGAATATGCACTGGTGTGGAATGAAGATTTTGGGGTAAGGGTGGTGTGGAATGAGGATGTTGGGGTGCGGGTGGTGTGGAATGAAGATTTTGGGGTAAGGGTGGTGTGGAATGAAGATTTTGGGGTAAGGGTGGTGTGGAATTAAGATTTTGGGGTAAGGGTGGTGGGAATTAATATTTTGGGGTGGGGGTGGAGTGGAATGAGGATGTTGGGGTGTGGGTGGTATGAGGATTTTGGGGTGCGGGTGGTGTGAAATGAGGATTTTGGGGTGCAGGTGGTGTGGAATGAGGATTTTGGGGTGGGGTGGTGTGGAATGAGGGTTTTGGGGTGTGGTTGGTATAGAATGAGGGTTTTTGGGTGAGGGTGGTGTGGAAGGAGGGTTTTTGGGTGCGGATGGTGTGGAATGAGGGTTTTTGGGTGCTGGTGGTATGGAATGAGGGTTTTTGGGTGCTGGTGGTATGGAAGGAGGGTTTTTGGGTGCGGGTGGTGTGAAATGCCTTGTTAACAGGGTTACTGTGGACGTTGGCTGCAGTCTTCCAATGGTCTGAGACAGCAGAACAGTGATCACTGAACTGAGGAATATGCAGGAATGATAATGTGAGTTTGAAATGTGGCCTCCTAGAATTGAGGTGATATCAAACTGTCAGAGATACGAGGTTGCAGTGTACGGACCCAGCCCCCGTCAGTGAAGCATGCTGCTATTTTCCTTTCCCTCAGTCTTATCGCTGACATATGGTGTTGGAAATGGAGTGTCTTGCCCCTGGTGTTTGTTATGGGAAAAATTGGCAGCTTGAACCAAGGTTACTCAAGAGAATTTTCTATTCATTTCACGTACTGTTTGCTTCTGGCTGCTCCGGTCCTTGTGCTGGGTATAGCAAACTTTACCAGGTCCCTGGCCGTCACCTTAAAACTGCTGTTTGCCTTCTGCTCTGATCTCCAGAATCTGGGGGAAATTTGATTGCTGTTTGTTTTTTTCATAATATACTACCACAGTATGGAATCTCCTTTATCCAATCAAAATGTGTCCTTAAATTTGACTTAAAATGAAATGCAAGTGTTGCACTTTTTCTTTGCAAACTTGGTATAGTGAGTTCATATGAGTAATCTTTTAATTCACAAAACTGTGTTTGTTTGTGAAGTAAAAACTAAGCCTTGCTTATATTGGATTAGTCGGAGTTACAAAGTCAAATTTGGATTGAATGTCAGCCTGTCTTGCTGAAGCAGAGCGAAAAGACAAAGGAAACATTGGCGTGTTACCAGAGTAAATGACTAAGATGCTCAGAACTTTTCCCAGCACGGTATTCAGGAGATTTATGCTGTTGTCCATTGCTTAGCTGCAGTCAGAAAGGCACTCTTTGGCTCCATGTGACTGCTGCTCTTATGCTGGGGTTCTCACACACACACACACACACACACACACTGCAGAGATTTGTTTGATCATGTGACTGCTCCTCACACACACACACACACACACCGCAGAGATTCGTTTGATCATGTGACTGCTCCTCACACACACACACACACACACCGCAGAGATTCGTTTGATCATGTGACTGCTCCTCACACACACACACACACACCGCAGAGATCCGTTTATCATGTGACTGCTCCTCACACACACACACACACACCGCAGAGATTTGTTTGATCATGTGACTGCTCCTCACACACACACACGCGACGCAGAGATCCGTTTATCATGTGACTGCTCCTCACACACACACACACACCGCAGAGATTTGTTTGATCATGTGACTGCTCCTCACACACACACACACACACGCGACGCAGAGATCCGTTTGATCATGTGACTGCTCCTTTCACACACACACACACACCACGCAGAGATCCGTCTGATCATGTGACTGTTCCTCACACACACACACACCGTAGAGATCCGTTTGATCATGTGACTGTTCCTCACACACAGACACACACACACGACGCAGAGATCCATTTGATCACGTGACTGCTCCTCACACACACACACACACACACCGCAAAGATCTGTTTGATCACGTGACTGCTCCTCACACACACACACACACACCACGCAGAGATCCGTCTGATCATGTGACTGTTCCTCACACACACACACACACCACGCAGAGATCCGTCTGATCATGTGACTGTTCCTCACACACACACACACACCGTAGAGATCCGCCTGATCATGTGACTGCTCCTCACACACACTCACACACACACCGCAGAGATCTGTTTGATCATGTGACTGTTCCTCACACACACACTTACACACACACCGCAGAGATCCGTTTGATCATGTGACTGTTCCACACACACACACACACATACACACACACACACACTCACACACCGCGCAGAGATCCATTTCATTACCCCAGTGCCCTTTAGCTGCTGCCGTCACTTAGCCTGTCTGGATTGATAACTTTAGGGAAACATTTGGGGTGCTCGGGCATTTCTGTTAGACGGCCCAGATGACCTTTTGAAGCCACGTTAATCAGCGTTTCCCAGAACGTGCTTTGGCGTGAGGGGGAAGAAAGGAAAGCTAGACTTGCCATTCCTGCTGAAGTGTCAAAGGCAATTAAACAAGGGTTTACAAACTAAACCCAGTCTGTAAGAGGGCATGACATTTAATGATTTCTGCAGGCGCACGGCAAGCTGAAATATGGACTCCGCTCAAATTAAATGCTTGTTATGGTAATATAATGTACCAATCAGCCTTAAATTGGCGACTGCTATACCACCTTGAATAAAAATAATTTGATTGAAGTTTCCTGCCCTTGGGTTATGGTTATCAATCATACTTTGAGTGACATTTCTTACCAACACTCGTGTTCAACAAATTCAAAGTGTATTTCCTACTTAGGACAAATCAGCCTGGATAAGATAGGCTGGCTACATTCAGAATGCAGCTGGTCTGAACTGGATATTGGACATAAGGCCATACCGTTAACCGCCAACAGTATATGAAGGCATTGAGCGGAATGTAGAGTTGAGCTCAGTTAAATAATATCAATAATGAAAGAGTATAATGAATGTTGGAGGAACTGATTGTGGGGGATGATGTTGGGCGTTGAGCGGGATGTAGAGTTGTGCTCAGTTAAATAACATCAGTAATGAAAGAGTACAATGAACACTGGGGAAACTGATTGTAGGGGATGTAGAGTTGTGCTCAGTTAAATAATATCAGTAATGAAAGAGTATAATGCTTACTGGGGAAACTGATTGTAGGGGATGATGTAGTTCTGCTCAGGTAAATAATATCAGTAATGAAAGAGTATAATGAACACTGGAGAAATTGATTGTAGGGGATGATGTAGTTCTGGTCAGGTAAATAATATCAGTAATGAAAGAGTATAATGAACACTGGAGAAATTGATTGTAGGGGATGGTGTTGGGCTTTGAGCAAGATGTACAGTTGTGCTCAGGTAAATAACATCAGTAATGAAATAGTACAATGAACACTGGGGAAACTGATTGTAGGGGATGTAGAGTTGTGCTCAGTTAAATAATATCAGTAATGAAAGAGTATAATGCTTACTGGGGAAACTGATTGTAGGGGATGACGTAGTTCTGCTCAGGTAAATAATATCAGTAATGAAAGAGTACAATGGACACTGGGGAAACCGATTGGAAGGGGATGATGTAGTTCTGGTCAGGTAAATAATATCAGTAATGAAAGAGTACAATGGACACTGGGGAAACCGATTGGAAGGGGATGATGTAGTTCTGGTCAGGTAAATAATATCAGTAATGAAAGAGTACAATGGACACTGGGGAAACCGATTGGAAGGGGATGATGTTGGGCTGTGAGGTCTCCTCTTTCGTCTGCTCTGTGCAGTGCTGCTGGGAGTCTGCTAATAAATGATGGGCTATTTAACTTCCCACATTCAATATGAAGGGGTTGGTTGAACAATGCAAGATTGATTATTCTCCTGCTGATTAATTACCAATATGCATACATCATACTAATAAATATATTACAGCTGTATTGTGCTGACCTATAAATCTGCCATTGAATGGGGGGTGGGGGGGGGGATCTATAAAAAATGGTATGTTGTATTTGTATTTGTTTCACATGTGGTTAAAGTGCAGATTTTCAGCTTTAATCGAAGGGTGTTTTTACACATTTACAGGTTTGACCTATGTCTCTGATAGTTTTTTCTTATTTCTCTGGCACTTCCTTGACTTTCATTGGCACAACTCTTGTCCTCATGTTGATAAATACCAATAACAGACTCTAAAGGCAGTCAACAGGCTAGAATAAAGACTAGATACTGAAAGCCCTCTCACCTGTACTAAGGAAGCAATTGAACACTCCTAATCAGAAACACCTATGATGCCTTTTGTCCCAAACATTATGACACCCTGAAATGGGAGAACAATTTATAAAAAGTACTATAATTTCTACTCGGTGAAACAAAAATGTATAAAAATGCCATTTAATGAAAGCTGAGAATGTGTACTTTAACCACATGTTTATTGCTTTACAAATCTAAAATTGTGGAGCACAGAGCCAAATCAATAAAAAATTATGTCCAAAACATTATTGAGCTCTATGATGTAGCTCTTAAATATATTGTACACATATTTTTAATGCACATTGTAAATATGTTTACAGCATGCTGGGGGATATTCTGTTTCCGTAGGGCCTGACACCAGATAGTGGGGTGTGTCGTAGCTCTGTATAATCACTGATGACTTTAGGATTTGAAAACACTATTGCTTAAAAACAAGATTTCACCATGGAAACTAAAATGTTTATTATTTTGTTTTGAGCAGCAGGCTGCAGGACTTTACTGTGTGGCATAATGCACATATCCATTTTGAATATTCTCTGCCTAATTTTTTGCTTTGTGAGCTTCCAGGAAGTATAATTCTTTTCTTCATCTTCCCTAGTATAATTCTGACTCTTCACCTCTAATTATTCCTTACCTGAAGTTTTTTGCGTTTGGTTTTTTCCTTTGTGTGGGTGCTGTAATATGTGTCCTGTGAAAAGCTCCAGGGCAGCTGGTCAGATGTGCTGTTTTGAAGCCCTTTCAGGGGACTCACCCATCACCAGTCTGGAGGGCTTTAGCAAATCTTCCCCATGGGGGCTTTCAGCTGGTGCTGTGTCGCTATGCAACAGAATGAGCTTAGCCTCTTCCTGCCGCGGACTTCTAACGGGAGGAAGCAGGGGTAATTTACCGCCTGCTCTTGGTTTGTTTGGCCCTGTGTATAGCAGATTTGGTTTTTATAGGTCATGAATATTATGAGTTAGAATTTGATGGTTTTGTGGTGTCTGCCATGATGTGGTATTAGAATGCAAATGAAGCACAGTGTCTGTTAATGGGCTTTCTGGTGACTGCGTCTGTGAAAGTAGACTCAGAGTAAGGTGTTCTTAGGTGTGCAGTCTCGACTATATTCAGGGCAACTTTCAAAGCGCTTTGGAAGTGCTTTATAAAATGGCGCAACTGAATTCTAAGAGCCGACTTCAAATGTTTGAGTAGTTTTGAGAGTTTCCATTGTGCAGCTGGTTATTGTGCATTGCTAGGGAGGGGCTTTTGGTGTCAGATGTGAGCTTTTATTGCAGCCTGGCAACCTGCGCTCCTCTGGCTTCAACTTCAGTACAATGTAATGAGACTAAGCTGCCTGAACGCGAAGCAGGAACACTGTGGACCTCCGCGTCTGGCACCGAGGCTGGGGGGTGGGGTGGGCGGAGGGTTGTGCTGAACTTGTAATTTCCTCAAGTTCTGACTTTCTATTGGGTTCTGGGGGGGGGGGGGGGGGGGGCGGAAGGGTTGTGCTGTTTTCCTATTTTTAGTTTTGCTTTCGAGAGATTTGAAATGAACCAGGAGCCACAGGTCTTCTGTCTCCCACAGCCTTTCGCCCATTCACACGAGTCACATCCAGTGGTTTCCTCCCTGTTGTGCCAGCGTTGTCAGTGTCCGCGTCTGTGTAATAAAGCCCGGCTAAATCCGTGCATTTTGATTGGTCTTTCGTGTTTGAGGGAGGTTGAGCAGAGTCCTGTTGTGCTTGCGGAATGAGGTAACCCCCCATTTCTCACCCTGACAGCCCCGAGACGTGTGGGGGTAGTGCCGTTTGGCAAGATGGAATGCCGTGATGTGCTCCGAGATTCCAAATAATTTATTTATGTTGCTTTCTAATCAGCTCCTGCCAAGCCACCTCCCCGCAAATCTCATAAAAACGCATTCCTATTAAAGCAAATCAAATTTACTTTGTCCGAAATAGCGTGCAGCCTCCTGTCAGAAGCATCAGGGTACGCCACGAATCCACTCTGCGGTTCTGCTGGTGCTCAGGTTGTCACTGCTCCTGAACTGAATATAACTGGGACTGAGAGGCCAAGTAATTTACTGCTCCAGTACTCTGGGTCTTCTGATTGTGCTTTCAGAAAGCTCGGACCAAATTATCGACAGCGTGTTTCTCTGAGTTGTGCCGAGGGCAAGATTTTAGCTTTACCGAGAGTGCTTCTCCGTGTTGGAGTGGAGTTTTTCTCCTTTTCAAGGTGCTGTGTGCGTAGCGACGGAACGGGTCCAATGTGACATTCTGCTTGAATGTGCAGCTCAGGTGGTCCCGTCGCTCGCAGAAAAGAATGTATCCATACCTTTCACAACAGCTCCGTGACTTTGGGCACATACCAGGCACTTCACGCTCTCACATTCAGCTGCCAGTCTTTCAGTTATCCAGAGCCTCCAGCCATGCCCGCATGTCCCCTCTGCTGTCTTTTAGGGCTTTGTCTGCTTTCATAGGACAGCACAGGGTAGAGAGACACTAAGAATGGTCGTTACGATCGTGCATTTCCAAGTTTCGGATCGGTCCTTACGCCGTTATTATTATTATTATTATTAAAGTGAAATGATCTACAGAGTGGTGGCAGTTAGTCCAGGTATAGTCTGAAGAGATGTGTTTTCAGACCACGGCGGAAGATGGGTAGTGAAGGAGAGGTTCAAAGAGGGACAGGGATCCGCTGTACATGTGTTTTCCATGAAAAATGTCTCTCTGTGAGACATTTGATTGATTTTGGGCTGTGATATTATTTTATCTCTCTCTCTCTCTCCAGTGCTAGTGCAACTGTGCTTGCTTGATTTGAATTGCGCATAGATTTTGTGAGTGGAAAATCGATTTGTTGATAGTGAGAATTACTCTCTTGCTCTTGCCAGTGGAGGAACTCCCTTAACAGACATTTACTGTTCGACATGAGCAACCATACAGCCTGTCTGCACTTTTTCTTGTGCTCATTTCAATCAGTGAAGAGAGTGCAGTTCAGCAGGACAGCTGAACACATGAGCACCTGAGAATGACGACCTAACCATGCATCTGTGTTTCTTATATTCCAATATTCCAATCTGACCCGCACAGAGCATTTTAAAGAAATCATTAAAAGCATATGTGCGTGTGCCTTCCATATGAATCCAATGGCTCGCATCAAAACATGCATCATAGTTACTTATGTTTGATAACAAAATATGCATTGTATTAGCTATGTTTGATATCAAAATATGCATTGTATTAGCTATGTTTAATATCAAGCTATGCATTGTACTAGCTATGTTTGATATCAAGCTATGCATTGTATTAGCTGTGCACACTAATAATATAAGAAGCCTATTTTCTGTAGTAATTATTCTTTCATTACAGTAAATGAGGCGTAGCTCCAAAACGGCTGACTGATGGCCAGTACTTCTGTGCATTTAATGAGTCTTTACTGCCTGTGATGCTTGACTTGTTAACCCTTATTGCAAACAGCATTTTAATCTGAATGTATTTTAGTCTATATTGTGTAAATATGATTGAATTCCTTCAGTTCCGTTTTGTCATTCTTGTATCTGAATGTTACATTACAATTACATTACATTACCGGCATTTAGCAGACGCTCTTATCCAGAGCGACTGACACAACTTCTTTTTTTTTTACATAGCATTTTTACATTGTATCCATTTATACAGCTGGATATATACTGGAGCAATGCAGGTTAAGTACCTTGCTCAAGGGTACAACGGCAGTGTCCTACCCAGGAATTGAACCTAGAGCCCAGTTCCTTACCCTGTGCTACACTGCCGGCCGCCACTGAATGTGTCAGTGTTGATAGTTAAATCCAAGGAAGAATGCATTTTTATGTGCAGTTTTCTTACACGTACTTTCCCGCCCAATGAGCGTGCACACACACACACACACACACACATACGCACATGCTCTCTCTCTCACACACACACCCATACACACTCACACACACGCTCGCACACATTGAAACACAGTCACACACACACATACACACTCGCACACATGCACTGATACACAAATACACACACACACATACACGCACACACCCACTCTCATACACATACACGATACAATATTGTTGCTCCAGTTGTAGCAGCTCAGTAAATGAGTGTGAGAGATTATATAGTGGCTGAAGGATTGGAGCAGTCTTAAGCAGTCTCATGTTACAGTCACAGCACTAAAAGGATTAATGATTGACGCTACCATAAGCTGAATTAGATGCTTCACCTAATATCTGAAACGAAGACCATGTTTACTGGTGATTTTCTGCCAGGACCTTTGTAATTCAGTTTATATGTGTGAAGACACAGCACACAGTATGTGTTACCCTTGCTACTCATGAACTCATTTAAATTTTTTTAAATAATTGGTCAATATATAAAATAGCTCACAGTCTGTCTACATCAAAAAAGTTAATTCAATGAGGCAACATGCATAAAATTGTTTTGGAAAAGCTTGGTAATGTTTTGCAAATACTGCGTCTAGACATAACACGTAAGAATGTTTTGCCTCTTATTTGCTTAGCTCAAGTCGATGGTTTCTTAAATGGGTCAAATGTACTTAAATGTGCCAAATGTAGCTATGTAATAAACTGTGCACATTTCACTGAAACCATTTTCAATTTGGCTGAGCCACAGGGCCCTGCTCTTACCTGCCTGTGACAGATAGCCTGTTTGCTAATGGTATTTCCTACAGGCACGTTTTCCATTAAAATTAAATGGCCGCTACAGTATCCAAACAGTCGCTTACCTACCAACTTCCCTTCGACTTCTTAGTTTACTGCTGTGCTGAATAAATAAATAATACATTTGGTTCAGCTTTTTAGGAACTCATCAGTTCCCCCCATATTTATGTATGATTTTAACTGGATTTAAAAAAAAAAAAACAGTTTCCCCACATTACCCCCGCAGTTTCCATGTGACTTTGGTCATCGTCTGTGATTGGCCAGCTTTGTATCACTTTTGTGACATCACAAAATTCTGTTCAACCAGCACAGGAACCCGTCAAGCACCCCACGAGCTAGCCCACTGGCCCTTCATAAAAATGGTGTGCTCTGTGCCAGATGGATAGATCTGTCTGCTCTACAGAGAAATGTCTTGTGCCTTACAGATAGCATCTTCATTTGACACAAGTCACTAGCTGAACAGCTCCCCAGAAAGTGATAGAAATGATGCTCTTCTGGTGCGGGAAAACAAGCAGTACAATATTCTGCCTTTAGTAAACTTTAATGTGGTTTTGTGCAGCTCCACAAAAACAGGTGGGCCTTAGTCAGGGAGGTGTGATAGAATACAGTGTGTACTTTTTGAAGGAAAACGTGATTCAATGCATTTAACCATGGGTGTTTCACCCGAGACACGTCTCTCACATGACCTACTGTATTTCCCACGTTTAGGCATTTGCATGCAATCGAATGATGCAATGAAACCAACGGAAGCAAAACAAACCAGGGGAAAACATCCCAGGAAAAACAGGGGAAATTTACACATTGTGTGAATGAGATTTTTCTGTCCCGGGTGTTCAATGCAGGACTAGATGCTTCATGCGGTAGAGCCGTTAACTTCTGGAGTAGTACCGCTGTATTTATGGGTAGACCTGCAGTCAGAATCAGAATTGAGTCCTTTAAAAGGGCTTTGCTGTCATTGGGAATTAAGTGGTGTGTATGAGTCCTTCCCACAGAGAAAAAAGCTCTGTCTTTATACGATCTGACAGGACGGAGGCGCAGGCCTCATGCGCTTGGCATTGTGGGGGTTTTAAACACGTGAGGACCTGTAAACCCTGAGGAATGTGGCTGCTGTGAAGAGCAGGTCAGGTACCGTAAGGCCCGCGACTCACGTGCAGCGGATTGAGAGCATGCTTTTCCTCCGCGCCCCTCACGGATGTCATTCCGCCATGGGGTGCTTATTAAAACGTGATCCTCACGGGCTCCATGATCAAACCATACAGCAGATTCACATCACTCTGCTCTTAGTAGTGCACACTGCACACATGCACACTGCTCTTAGTAGTGCACACTGCACACATGCACACTGCTCTTAGTAGTGCACACTGCACACATGCACACTGCTCTTAGTAGTGCACACTGCACACATGCACACTGCTCTTAGTAGTGCACACTGCACACATGCACACTGCTCTTAGTAGTGCACACTGCACACATGCACACTGCTCTTAGTAGTGCACACTGCACACATGCACACTGCTCTTAGTAGTGCACACTGCACACATGCACACTGCTCTTAGTAATGCACGTAAAATATAGAGTGAAGGATACAAGTAATATCTTTCAATATATCAAATGGCTTTTAATTGTAATGCTTTATTTGTAGGGTACTTTACACCATAAATATATCAATAAAACAAAGGAATAAAAAGATGAACGAAACTGTAATCCAGTTAAAATATTTTCGCATTTACAATTTAAGGTTGAATGTGGATTTTACAAAAAAAAGTCTGTATATGTGATTTAAAAGCTGACACAGAGACTCAGACTCATGCACATTTGCACATGCTAACACGAGTGATTCATCACTGAGTGCCTTTCATTCATTCATTCATTCATTCATTCATCACCTGCCTGTGTGCTTTCTTTCTAATGAGGAGTCGGCTTGTTCTGGGGCATTCCCACTTGTACGAGCCACTGGAATCTGTTTAGTAAACAAATGTCCGCAATTTGCCTTTATGGTAGACTACTGTCATAGAGTGCATTGTTTTCACGCTGTATTACAACCAAAAAATGCAAAGCTCCAAGTCTCCAGACAAAAGAAATTGAATGCACGGAATCATAATCCAAGACGGAATCAATATGGCCTTACCATAGATTTAAAGTATTTGTAAAATGTTTGTATGTTGACTCATGGAAAGTGCTGAGACGAGTTTAAACTGCTCTCTGGCAGAACATTCCATTTGCTTTCTTTCTGCTTCAGCGGAGCAGTGGGCACTAAATAGAAATGATTAGATCTACAAGAAATCCAACATTACCCACCGGAGAGGGGGAGGGAAGTGGAGCGCTGTCAGGGAATCAGATCCTGCTCTGTGTGTGCTCTTCAAACACTAACCGGTTGCGTTCTTCCCTTCTGATAAACAACATGGAACGCGCTCTTAAAACCCTAACTGCGTGTGTCCTTCCCTTCTGATAAACATGGAGCGTGCTCTTAAAACCCTAACCGTGTGTGTCCTTCCCTTCTGATAAACAACATGGAACGCACTCTTAAAACCCTAACCGTGTGTGTACTTCCCTTATGATAAACAACATGGAACATGCTCTTAAAACCCTAACCGTGTGTGTACTTCCCTTATGATAAACAACATGGAACACGCTCTTCAAACCCTAACCGTGTGTGTTCTTCCCTTCTGATAAACATGGAGCGTGCTCTTAAAACCCTAACCGTGTGTGTCCTTCCCTTCTGAGAAACAACATGGAACGTGCTCTTCAAACCCTAACCATGTGTGTCTTCCCTTATGATAAACAACATGGAACGTGCTCTTAAAACCCTAACCATGTGTGTCCTTCCCTTCTAAATAGACAACATGGAACGCGCTCTTAAAACCCTAACTGTGTGTGTCCTTCCCATCTGATAAACAACATGGAACACGCTCTTAAAACCCTAACCGTGTGTGTCCTTCCCTTATGATAAACAACATGGAACATGCTCTTAAAACCCTAACCGTGTGTGTTCTTCCCTTCTGATAGATACATCCACACAGCTGTACCCATGTCTCAAAATGGAAGCCTAAACTGTATGATAATTTGTGGGGTATTTTTAAATTCAGTTTCCACACACAGTAATAGGAATGTTTTTTTCTATTTGCTGGTCAAATTACGACTGCTGGTTTATTTTTTAAATGTGATAATAGGCCTAATTACAGATTTAGTACTCATGCTCAGAGATATAGCCATATTCATAATTAATATTTGTTTTGCAGAGTGCTCATCTTACACCTAATATGAAAGCGCTAAGAATTGGACTGAATAAAAAATATGGGTACATAAATTTAATATGACTATAATGAACAGAAAACGATGTGTTCTGTAGTGCTGATGATCCATTTGATTATGAAAATTAAATGAGAAAATGATTGAGAATTTCTTTGTGTCTGAAGTTGTGAGTCAAGGATTTATTTACCCAATTAAACTCTGGATGAGTAGGTTGCATATGTTGAATCTTGAATTTGTTCATTGTGTAGGAAATTTCACTCTATTAAATTGTTGCAGGATCTTTAATAGGCAGTTTGTCTGGACCACTTGCCCCAGCTGGTCCAAAGAGAACACTGCCTTGTACTTTTCCACAAACACACTACCGGCAGATACTTGGATTTCAGGTCTAGAGTGATAACCAAGTGTATTACTGATAATGCACTACTTAAGTTAGCTTCTCCAGGAGTCCCCAACAAAGTGGGTGTGGCTACAGATGCACACAGATGTTCCACAGTATTTATTTCATCCCATGTTGGATCTTCCAATAATGGTTTATTTTTTTTCATTAATTTCTCACATGAGGAGTGGTAAAATTATCAAATCCTTCTCTGCTTCTTGCATTGTTTTCAAGTTCATTGTAAGCATGCTTTCTTAGGTTGGGCTTTTTTCCAGCACATTTGTGGATGTGTGGCGTAAGTGGAGTCATCGCAGTTCATATCTGTCACTCATCTTCACATCACAATGACATCTGTGTCTCTCTGCGCTGACCGTGACTCTTCAAGATGAGTGACGCATCTGAGATGACCGGAAGGCTATCAGTCTGGAAGGTTAACATGGCTGTTCCAAGCAGAAAGGAATAGCTTCTCCATTAAAAAGCTGTTCATGGCTGAAGACATGTTCAGGCACTCTGACCTGTGTGTAAAATGGGGGAGTTTTGTGGGAAATGATTGGCGGGGGGTGTCGTTATCCTCTGCTCTACTCTGCTTAGGCATCTGGTCCTGAATAAGCCGATCCCATCCTTCTCTTAGCGCTCCTGCAGTTTGCCAGGACCACCTGTATATTTAATGTACAAACAGGTGAAAAATTAAAGGAAAAACCTGAAAAAATTAGTGGAGAAATGTAATGAATGCAGATGCTTCTATACAGGTACACTGCATGGTACAATTAAGCAATTAACATCCCATCATAATCTGTGGCTTGTATGAAAATGCTGAGCAGGCCCAGTTGATCTCGATTTTGGATCAAGATGGCAAGCAGAATAGATCTATTTACTTTGAAAGAGGGTTCATTATTGGATGGATGCACGGATGCCAGGAGCTTCAGTCACAAAGACCGCTCAACTGCCTAGTGTTTCAACAGGAACAGTGACTAAAGTGACACTTCTGCATTTAGATCTATGGGAAAGGCATGATTAAATAGCATACATTGACCGTGATGCTCGTGCATTAGTGAAATATGTAAGGAAAAACAGAAGAGCAACCCTTCCTCAGGTGACTGGGAGTGTCAGTGCAGGACGTGATCACGACAACTACTGGATACGTCAATGCAGTTGTGACATCGACAACTACAAAGAATGGTGTTGTATCCCTCCAGCAGAGTTCCAGAGACTTGTAGAATCTATACCAAGACGTATTGAAGCTGTTCTGGTGACTAGTGGTGGCCCAACACCTTACTGAGACACTTCATGTTGCTTTTTCCTTTAATGTGTCACCCGTCTGCATATGTATATATATATATATATATATATATACACACACAGTGGGTTCCAGAATTATTGGCACCCTTGATAAATATGCACAAAAAATGCTTTAAAAAAATTGCTAAACTAAAACATAATACAGTTATTGACATAAACTTTATTTTCCAACATGTGTAAACTAGTTTGCTTGATTAATGATTCATTGGAATCAACCAAAGTCTTAAATTTTTTAATTAAAAAAAATATTTCCCCAAAAAACAGGTTCCACAATTATTGGCACCCCTGGTTTAATACTTTGTGAAAACACCCCTGGCAAAGATGACAGCCATGAGTCTTTTCCTGTACTTTGTGATAAGTTTAGAGAACACATTTGAAGGGATTTTTGACCATTGCTCCATGTAGAACTTTTCAGAATCATTGATATCTTTGGGTTTATGCTTATGGACCCCCACCCCCTCTTCAGTTCAGACCACATGTTTTTGATGGAATTTAAGTCTGGAGACTGAGATGGCCATTGGAAATCATGGATGTTGATTTCACTTAAGCATTTCTGTTTAGATTTTGATGTATGCTTGGAGTCATTGTCCTGCTGGACAATCTACCTATGACCAATTCCTAGCTTCTTAGCAGAGACAACCACATTTTCTGCCAGAATTTCATGGTACTTTGTTGAATTCATTGTGCCATTGATCTAAAATAGTGCCTCGGGACCACTGCCAGCAAAACATCTCCAAAATATCAATGACCCACCTCCATATTTGACCGTAGGTATGAGGTGCTTCTCCTGTATGCATTCCTCTTTTGCCACCAAACATGTCGATGGTGTGTATGGCCAAAACATTCAATTTTGGTCTCATCTGACAATAGCACTCTCTTCCAGTCATAATTCCAATGAGGTTTGGCAAGCTCCAGATTCTTGGTTTTGTTTGTTGTGCTCAGTAATGGCTGTCTTCCGTGCCACCCTTCCAAAGAATTAGTTGGTATGGAGGTGCCATTATATGTGTTTTTTAGACTTGTTGACGACAAGAAACAAACCAATCTCTGCAATACTTAAACAGTGATCCTTGGGTTATTAATGGCCTCCCTCACCATCTTCCTCACCGTCCGTGGGGACACCATGCACTTGCTTCCTCTTCCTGGCAAATTTGCAACCATTCCATATGTTTTATACCTTTTTATTATTGCCCTTACAGTGCTAAGTGGTATGTTTAACCGTGTATGTCTTTTTTTGTACCCATTACCAGACTTGTGACGGTAAATTACCATCGGTCTCTTCTGAATTTGGTTTTTCCCATGCTGACGGATGACAAAGGGATTTTGTATGCTTGTTACCTAATTTTTATTCTTTAGTGAAACTGGAAGTGATGGAATGACACAATATAGTTCCTTTAGATTGAGATGAACTAAATTAAGTAAAATTGTATTACCAAAATCATTTTGTTTGATTTTACTTACAATAATTGTTAGGGGTGTCAATAATTATGGCACCTATGGTTTTCAGAAAAAATTAGATTACTTAATAAAAAAAAACATTGAAGCATGAGAGTAAATGTATTGAAATAAAAGTATATAATTTTCCCATATGTTTGAACATAACATATAGATTATTATCTGTGTCATTTATTATCTGCAGCCTTTTTTCTTCATTTTTATTAAGGTTGCCAATAATTCTGGAGCCCGCTGTATATATATATATATGAACATCACACCCATATGTACTTGTTGTATATCTCATTCCAAAATCATTAATATGGATCTGCGTGCCCTTTGTTGCTGTAACAGCCTCCGCTCTTCTGGGAAGGCTTTCCCCTTTTGGAACATGACTGCGGGGAAAGAACACATTTCCACTGCTTCGCAGTCCGATGGCGGTGTGCTTTACATTGCTTTAGCCAACTCTTGGCATTGCACATGGTGATCTTGGGTACGGCTGCTGTACAGCATCAAAACCTATTTCATGAAGCTCTTTGACGAACAGTTCTTGTGCTGGTGTTGTTTCCAGAGGTTATAGTGAGTGTTGCAACCGAGGACAGATGATTTTTATGCGCTTCACGCTTCAGCACTTGGCGGTCCTGTTCTGTGAGCTTGTGTGGCCTGCTGCTTCACAGCCAAGCTGTTGTTTCTCCTATACATTCTCCAATACACAGTCATTGAGCTCTTCAGTACGACCCATTCTACTGCCAATGGTTGTCAATGGTGATTGCATGGCTGTATGCTTGATTGTATGCACCTGTTGGCAGTGGGTGTGGCTGAAATAGCCGAAACCGCTAATTAAAAGAGGTGTCCACATAGGCTACTTTTGGAAATGTAGTGTCTGCATATGTAATAATATACAGCTATCGGGGAATAATATATAATAATATACAGCTATCAGGGAATAATATATAATAATATACAGCTATCGGGGAATGATATATAATAATATACAGTTATCGGGTATAATATATAATAATATACAGCTATCAGGGAATAATATATAATATAATAATATACAGCTATTGTGGAATGATTGTCTCTTGCTACTCTGCAAAGTGTCTTTGTGACAGTTCTCTGTAAAAAGCGCCATACAAATAAAACTGAACTGAATTTAATAATGACTGGTGCGTAGGCGAAGACCGCTGCTATGGGTAATAGACCATTTAACCTGGAACTCTTCATATCACTCCACAGCTGTCAATTTTACTGTCGTCACTTAAGAAACGTAAGAAATCCAATATATAAGAAAGTGCTGGAAAATGAAGGGAATGATTGATGCTCACTAGAACAATAATAAGGCATAGAAATGGGATATTTTATGAGTGCTGTATGTGTGTCTGAATTATATGGAGAATATACCACCTCTCTTTCTTCAAAAATCCTCTGGAGATAAGTCCACTGAAGTACTGCAGTTAAGGACACTTTCTCTGTTCCAGTTTGATTGCTACTTTCTGAATGGTATCATTCAGGTTCCAGAAGTGGACCTGTCCTTCACATGGCTATATTGTATGATTGGATCTAGCCGTGTAAATCTGTCTGTATTTTTGTCTTCTGTTGAAGGAAATCACTGATCTGTGGTTTTTTTGACAGACAGCCATTGTATTCTTACATTCATGTCTTTTTTATTTAACATGCTGTGGTGTACACCAATCAGAACACACTCCATGTACAGTGTAGGCCAATCAGACTACTGCACTCAAGCTGTGTACCATGGACACCAGTCATACTACTTGTGATAGTTGTTGGATGTGAAAGGGAATCACTGGGCCTATTTTCCGAGATTCTGCACATAAACTACTGAAGCCTGAAGTTCAGGCATACAGACATACATTTCAGTGGAAATACGTGTCAACTGTGACTGTTAAAGCTGCAGCTTTGCACTGTCTGGTGGGCTTAAGGCCTTGTTTCAGTGGTTCAGGGGGACCCTGTTTCAGTGGTTCAGTGGGACCCTGTTTCAGTGGTTCAGGGGGACCCTGTTTCAGTGGTTCAGGGGGACCCTGTTTCAGTGGTTCAGTAGAACCCTGTTTCAGTGGTTCAACGGAACCCTGTTTAAGTGGTTCAGGGGGACCCTGTTTCAATGGTTCAGGGGGACCCTGTTTCAGTGGTTCAGGGGGACCCTGTTTAGTGGTTCAGTAAGACCCTGTTTAGTGGTTCAGTAAGACCCTGTTTCAGTGGTTCAGTAGGACCCTGTTTCAGTGGTTCAGTAGGACCCTGTTTCAGTGGTTCAGGGAGACCCTGTTTCAGTGGCTCAGTAGGATCGTGTTTCAGTGGTTCAGGGGGACCCTGTTTGTGTGGGACCTTGTTTCTGCTTTCTACTTTCAGAAGAACACACATCTCATTCTCGATAATCTTGAAATTCACATTTCTCCAGTGTACAAATGTTTGCTTTTGTAGCCTTAATTATTTTGACATATGGTTAATTGAAGGTTATTTTTTAATTTATTTTTTACCTCTTGGAGGATAATTTAAGCCAACCAAGATGATTCATATTTATGAGTCTCTAGTTATTTTAGTCTTTTGGCATGCCAGCATCTAGTTTTTGTATAATTTTTCTTTGAAAGCAAAATAAAATGTGTCTAATACATGAAATTTGCATATTTCAATATTAATTTAGCTTAATGAAATGGCACATCAATCTTCAAACAGAGTGAATCATTAGGGGCTACATCTTTGTGTGCATTTGATTGACTTTGATTGACACATTTTGAATAAATACAAGTCATTGCAAATCCCTTCTGCCCTTCACGGCAGAAGCCAGGCCGCATTTCATATTTAATTTCTGAAGTCGGAATGTGTCATTATGTGCTTCTCACCTGTTTGCCAGGAAAGGGAGCAAGAAGCCCAACAGTTTCCTCCCTTCACTTGTTTTATAGGCGTGACTTTTATGTATCCATAAACCATCCTTTCTTCCAGGTCTGAGGCTTTTATGGTAGAGACTGTGCTTTTTGTGTTCAGGGTTTCCGGTTCAAATCAAAATGAAGTGCTGAACATATGTTTCCATCTTGCAGAAAGGAGTACTTGCATTAATCTGATAGATAAATACTCTGATGAATGAACCTAATAAAAATGAGTAACCCGAATAGTGCAAGAACTGTTTGTGATTTCTGTGCTCTGGTGTGCTATTAGGACTATAGAGAAGCTGTAAGGGTCCAAATCGTTGTCCTGGAGCCAGGATTTCAGGCTGTTGTCGTTTTCTTCCCCAAAGCTAACAGGCTTGGCGCCCTGAGGGTGAGCCTGGTCAGCAGCGACTGGAAAAAACCCCAGAACACCATCACTCACAGACCCTGTGCAGGACACACACTCACAGACTCTGTGCAGGACACACACTCACAGACCCTGTGCAGGACACACACTCACAGACTCTGTGCAGGACACACACTCACAGACCCTGTGCAGGACACACACTCACAGACTCTGTGCAGGACACACACTCACAGACTCTGTGCAGGACACACACTCACAGACCCTGTACAGGACACTCACTCACAGACCCTGTGCAGGGCACACTGATTCACAGACCCTGTGAAGGACACATTCATTCACAGACCCTGTGCAGGACACTCACTCACAGTCCCTGTGCAGGACACACTGATCCACAGACCCTGTGCAGGACACACTCATTCACAGACCTGGTGCAGGACACATTGATTCACAGACCCTGTGCAGGACACACACTCACAGACCCTGTGCAGGACACTCACTCACAGACCCTGTGCAGGACACACTGATTCATAGACCCTGTGCAGGACACTCACTCACAGACCATGTGCAGGACACACTCACTCACAGACCCTGTGCAGGGCACTCACTCACAGACCCTGTGCAGGACACACTGATTCACAGACCCTGTGCAGGACACACACTCACAGACCCTATGCAGGACACACTGATTCACAGACCCAGTCCAGGACACACACTCACAGACCCTGTGCAGGACACACTGATTCACAGACCCTGTACAGGACACGCACTCACAGACCCTATGCAGGACACACTGATTCACAGACCCTGTACAGGACACACTCACTCACAGACCCTGTGCAGGACACACTGATTCACAGACCCTGTGCAGGACACACACTCACAGACCCTGTGCAGGACACACTGATTCACACACCCTGTGCAGGACACACTGATTCACAGACCCTGTGCAGGACACACACTCACAGACCCTGTGCAGGACACACGGATTCACAGACCCTGTGCAGGACACACTGATTCACAGACCCTGTGCAGAACACAGTCATGCACATACCTTGTGCTGGAACAGACCCGAAGTGTAGTGAAAAGAGGCTTTAACTGAACAAACTGAAAGGGTGAGAAAGCTGTGAGTGCTAATGTTAAACTGAATAAACAAAAACTTTTCCTTTCAGGGTACAAATAAATGCTGTTAATTCAACAGGCAATACCTGTAACCACTGTGTTTTCATCAAGATGTTGGCTATGAAATGCAGAATAGAGTTTAAAATGGCCATTATCACAGTTGAAATGAACTGTAATTGCTAGCCTATGATATGCACTGTTTATGTTTATATGGCTTTCAGAGATGAAAATGAAGGCCAGAAGATTGTGTGCGTGTGTGTGTGTGTGTGTGTGTGTGTGTAAAGACTGCGTGTGTGTGTGTGTGTGTGTGTGTGTGTGTGTGTGTGTGTGTGTGTGTGTGTGTGTATGTGTGCATGTGTGGGCGTCTGTGTCTGCTGTGTGTGTCCATGTGTGCACATTTTTAATTGTACTTTTTCCAGCCTTGTGCTATTTCCATGTTGTAATTGTGCCTGCATGCACACATTTAATGTGTGTGTGCATGTAAATGGGCAGATGGCTTTGGGGAGGTGCTGAGCAGATGCATTCCAGCAGAGGGGGGCTGAGAGTAATTTCCTAATGGAGGGCCAGCTGAGCCTCTGACCCAGAAAGCTGATTTTGGGAGAGCCATTTCCGCTGCGGTTTCTCTCTCTCTCTGTGCCAGCAGTACTTTACTGCACGCTGGTGCCATTGTCAGTGACTCCCTAAATTCATGATTTTTGGATTAGGTATTGGGCATATAGGCATCCTAATTAATATACAAGCAGAAATAAAATTGTACACGCGTGCACCCAATAATTTCAACAAATGTTCATTTCAAGAACGGTGATGCTAAAGAACGGTGATGCTAATTTTGTTCACATATAGAATGATAATGATAATATTCCACAGTGCTTGCAGTGTTTTTGCTTGGCTAGCTGTGTAGCGTGAGTTGCTTTGTGGTGTCCTCACTTTGAGCAACAGATAATGCGTCCCGGAGAAGAAGACATAATAATTTTAATGATCTGGCCCCCCTTCGTCCCCCCGCTGTCACCCTTTAGCATCCTGCTCATGATAGATGGCTCTTTTTAGAGGCTGGGGAAGGCATGGGGGACGGTAGACACCAAATCAAAAGTGTCTTTGCGTTGACTAGCAGAGCATGGCCTTTCTGTTGGGTCTGCCCTCGGTCCGGTGACATCACATGCTCATTTCACTGGCCCTTCTGAGCATGCTCTGTTCTGCAGCCCATTATCTTGCTCGGTCACCGTTTATTCTGTTCAACAGAAAGCTTAGATTTGCACATAATACGCGATTCATTATTGGATAAATGATTTTAGGTCAACCCGAGCATGAATCGGGATTGTACAGTCACGCATGCCTACTTTCCTTGGCCAGGTTAGACCAGGTGTCCAGGTGTCAGATGGGCTAGTGCTGATTCAGCGATAACTCACTATTCATTTTGTTCGAGTCTCTGTCTGGCACCGTGGAGCAAGTACAGATGCCCAGGTGTGTGTGAGAAACAAAATGTAGATCAGTGTGCATCGTCCCTGTTAATACAGTAACCGAATGCCACATAATATAAAAATGAATAAAAATGTTTGTTTCTTAGTCTTTATGGTGCGTGTAGGGATGGCAAAGCATGTAGCCGTTGGCTCATTTGTAGCATGTTTCCTTTCAGCAGTCATAGTGGCAGACGTTTCCATGGCCTTTAGCTAGCCATCTGTCTCCATCTGTCTCTTTGATTTGTATAAATAGTTTATTATAATCTGAGATTAGATGATTTGTTTTTATTTGGTGATACCAAATAATAAATATTAAGTTCAGTGTTATTACAGTGGTTTTGTGGGTGTTTTATGTACTGCACATGTGTACGTTTCCATATCTGGGTAAATATACTTTTAGTTTAAATATTTTTTTATACCTTCAAGGGCTGAAGGAATTTGAAATTCCTCGGTTTCATGCAAAATGTGTCAATAAAAGTCACTCAAAGGCAAACAAAGATTTTAATTCCTTTTGTTTCGCTCTTCCCTGACTGGACAAGTGTGAAGAATCCTGAACATTAAAATCTGTGAATTTTATAGTGGAATCGATTAACATTTTTGTTACTAAGAGTGTGATAATTGGTGACACCTTTTGTAACAAATTTGCCAAACATTTTGTTGATCTGATTAGTAGTTGGAGAGGCTACATCTAAAATATCAAAAGGTACATTCTATACTTCTTCCCCTTTTGGGCCCCCATTAGGAAAGCTGGATCATGCTCGCGCTGCAACACTCATCGCAGGCTCCATTATGGCTCTTAAGTCAGGAACATGCAGGTCAGCATGTGCTTTACTCTGAATCACATTGCAACGCTCACCACAGGCTCCATTATGGCTCTTAAGTCAGGAGCATGCAGATCAGCATGTGCTTTACTCTGAATCACTTTTTCACACTTCAGGGTGCAAACCAGGCTCGTACACATGAGCCAGAGGAAGCACTGCGTATGCAACTCAGCAAACTAGCCAGTGTGGGCTCACTGACAAACCATAGATCCCATCTAGAACAGTTATAGAACAGTTCCTTAACAGATACCAGACCATAGAGTCCATTGATGCACTAGAACAGAGTCTTAACAGATGCCAAACCATGGAGCCCATCCATGCACTAGAACAGAGTCTTAACGGATGACCAGATCATAGAACGTACCCATGCAGTAGAACAGTGCTTTAACGGGATGAGCCCCCAAAGTCGAAGTGAAATTCTCAGCTGTGATCCTCCCATACGGTCCTCTGCATGAGCAGCAGTCTGGACCACACCTGCTGTTCTGTGTGAGGACAGCCAGAGGGATGATGTCAGCCTTGTCCTTGTAGGTGAGCAGGAGCAGAAGCTAGAGGATTGTATGTACCCTCTTTATCGCTCAGAAAGGAAAGCTCTGTCAAAGTTCAGCAGGACTGAGGGCTTCTGCACTGTTTGTTCCTTTCCTTACAGATCAGATCAGTAGTGTCCATGCAGGCAGATCGGCAAACTATCAATAGAAAATTGATCTAAAACATGTTAATTATATATATATATATATATATATATATATATATATATATATATATATATATATATATATATATATATATATGTATGTATACACTCACAGGCCACTTCATTAGGTCCACCTGTTCAACTGCAAACTGTACCCATTAACACAAATATCTAATCAGCCAATCATGTGGCAGCAACTAAATGCATTTAGGCATGTAGACATGGTCAAGACGATCTGATGAAGTTCAAACCAAGCATCAGAATGGGGAAGAAAGGCGATTTAAGTGACTTTGAACGTGGCATGGGTGTTGGTGCCAGACCGGCTGGTTTGAGTATTTCAGAAACCGCTGATCTACTGGGATTTTCATGCACAACCATCTCTAGAAAATATTCAGTGAGCAGCAGTTCTCTGGGTGAAAATGCTTTGTTGATGGCAGAGGTCAGAGGAGAATGGCCAGACTAGTTTGAGCTGATAGAAAGGCAACAGTAACTCAAATAACCACTTGTTATAACCGAGGTATGCAGAAGAGCATCTCTGAACGCACACCACGTCAAACCTTGAAGCAGACGGGGTACAGCAGCAGAAGACCACACCGGGTGCCACTCCTGTCACCTAATGAAGTGGCCGGTGAGTGTATATATACACACACACACACACACACACACAAAAACAGTTATGTTAATGAAAACGGACAATGAATTATAAGATGAAGGTTAATGACTGTGTAATTAGAGATTTACATTTCTTTTTATAATTTTGGGTCATGGGTAGGTGAACAAATTACGCTGGAATGATTAACACCCCAGGGGTTCTGAGGTGCTGGGACATTCCAGTAATACGCTCTGCCAGCTTACCTGAAGACCTGCAGTTTGAGCTGTTTTAGCCTGTATGATGTATGATGACCTGTCTAACCTGAAGACCTGCAGTTTGAGCTGTTTTAGCATGTATGATATATGATGACTTGTCTAACCTGAAGACCTGCTGTTTCAGCTGTTTTAGCATGTGCAATGTATGATGACTTTTCTGACCTGAAGACATGCTGTTTGAGCTGTTTTAGCATGCATGATGTATGATGACTAGTTTGCTTTAATTGTTTTGGAAGATAATGTTGGAATCAGTCTTGGGTGTATGTGTGTCTGGATCCACCGTCTGCCATTGTGAGCTAAGTTAGAAAACTGCTGTGCCCGCAAGCACAATTTCATCTGATTCACTTCAGTAAATATTCAACCATGTGAATGAATACTGTGGGGGAAAAAAAAGAGATTTATGCAAGTTACCTTGACTGACATACTAACACTTGTAATGTTTCTGCGTTTTACCACAAATTAAAACTAATGGGTGCAGTTAGCAATGGTTGATGGAGGGGGTGGGTGGGGGGGTGGTCGTGGTCTAAATAATGATGGTACACAACTTTACAAAATAAATGTTGTTTCATGAAACTGCATTATATCTATAAAACATTAATATAGGCCTGCTGTTGCAGTCTTGCCATGATTTATTATTTCCTTATTTCTGTTTCTGTGAACAAATGAGTCTGTGTTGCGTTACCGGTAGAATAAACAGTCTGTGGGAGCAAAAGAGCTTTTGTTTTTAAGCTGCAGGTAACTGAAGATTTCCTTAGCGAGCAGTAGAGAGCATGGAACAGCTTTCTTTAGGCTGGAATGCTTTGGGAGGTGCTGATTCTTTTGATCAGCGCCATCAAAGTTTAGCCACTTATCTTTCGCTTAAAATCTGGTGTTGACGAGCTTTGGCATTGTTACACTGAATAATGCATTTTTATCTCTCTCTGCCCGCATTACCATGTGGTTTTCAGCCTCTGAAGTTTATGTTTTAAATACTGCGCTTGTGTCCATGTGATCAGCGGCGAGAGCTGGCGGAGAGCAAACTGCAGGGGGCGATAGAGACGATGCAGGGTACAAATACAGCGCTTTCCAACAGGAAGGTTTCAGGGGAGTTTTTCAGGAAACTTGCTTGCTTTTCATCATGTGTTTGCCATTTTATGTGTATATTGTAATCCTGTTTGCTCTACTTCTGTGATATTTTAATTTATTCCTTTGTATATGTTACCTTGTATACTTCGGGTGGCGTTGTAAAAGAGTGTTGCTCTAAATTGCCTGGTTAAATAAAGGTCTCTGTCTGTCTCTATCTATTATTTTAATAATACTAGTAATAACAACAATAACAAAATTCTGTGAAACTATGAAAGTCTGTGAAAGTCCAGAGATTATATTGCTCATCCTTTCGTAATATCATTGCATTAGCACCGTATCTTAACTGGTTTGCCACAGTGAAAATCAAATTACTCTCTCTAATTACTGTTAGGAACTGAAAGAAGACAGTGGTCCTATTAAAGGGGAAATATGTACGTATTCTGTTTGTATCATGTAGGGAAGGTGTAATGACAGCAACATGTCTGTACACACACATATACACTCACCGGCCACTTCATTAGGTACACCTGTTCAACTGCTCGTTAAGGCAAATATCTAATCAGCCAATCACGTGGCAGCAACTCAATGCATTTAGGCATGTAGACATGGTCAAGACGATCTGCTGAAGTTCAAACCAAGCATCAGAATGGGGAAGAAAGGTGATTTAAGTGACTTTGAACGTGGCATAGTTGTTGGTGCCAGATGGGCTGGTTTGAGTATTTCAGAAACTGCTGGGATTTTCATGCACAACCATCTCTAGGGTTTACAGAGAATGGTCCGAAAAAAAGAAAATATCCAGTGAGTGGCAGTTCTCTGGGTGGAAATGCCTTGTTGAAGGCAGAGGTCAGAGGAGAATGGCCAGACTGGTTCGAACTGATAGAAAGGCAGCAGTAACTCAAATAACCACTTGTTACAACTGAGGTATGCAGAAGAGCATCTCTGAACGCACAACACGTCGAACCTTGAAGCAGATGGGCTACAGCAGCAGAAGACCACATCCGGTACTAGCAAGTACCTAATGAAGTGGCCGGTGAGTGTATATATATATATATATATATATAATATTAAAATGTATGGTCCAAAGTGTGCCCTGATTTGATGGGTTCATGCAAAATAATTTATTTTGTACCGTATTGTCATACTTTGTCCCATTCCCCCCTGCCCCCCCACCCCTTCTCGCTTATCACCGCCCTCAGCGCCGACCCGTCCCCCGCATTTGGCGGTGTGCAGGTCTGGGCCGTCTGATCAAGGAAGCGGGGGACTGTCAGGGTTGTGTCCGCTGTGTAACTGCGGCCTTAATGGGCTTAGAGACGGTCCTTTCTGCTGAGGAGAGATAGAGAACACAGCTCTCCTTCTGTACCTCTGTCTGGAGCCACTGAACACAGCTCTCCCTTTATAACTCTTTATGGAGCCACTGAATACAGCTCTCCCTCTGTAACTCTGTCTGTAAGGAGCCACTGAACAGCTCTCCCTCTGTAACTCTGTCTGGAGCCACTGAACACAGCTCTCCCTTTATAACTCTTTATGGAGCCACTGAATACAGCTCTCCCTCTGCTCTGTAACTGTGTGTGGAGCCACTGAACACAGCTCTCCCTCTGTAACTCTGTCTGTAAGGAGCCACTGAACAGCTCTCCCTCTGTAACTCTGTCTGGAGCCACTGAACACAGCTCTCGCTTTATAACTCTTTATGGAGCCACTGAATACAGCTCTCCCTCTGCTCTGTAACTGTGTGTGGAGCCACTGAACACAGCTCTCCCTCTGTAACTCTGTCTGTAAGGAGCCACTGAACAGCTCTCCCTCTGTAACTCTGTATGGAGCCACTGAACACAGCTCTCCCTCTGTAACCCTGTATGGAGCCACTGAACACAGCTCTCCTTCTGTAAATTTGTATGGAGGCACTGAACACAGCTCTCCCTCTCTATCTCTGTATGGAGCCACTGAACACAGCTCTCCCTCTCTAACTCTGTATGGAGCCACTGAACACTGCTCTCCCTCTGTAACTCTGTATGGAGCCACTGAATACAGCTCTCCCTCTGTAACCCTGTATGGAGCCACGGAGCACTGCTCTCCCTCTGTAACTCTGTATGGAGCCACTGAACACAACTCTCCCTCTGTAACTCTGTATGGAGCCACTGAACACAGCTTTCCCTGTGTAACTCTGTATGGAGCCACTGAACACAGCTCTCCCTTTATAACTCTTTATGGAGCCACTGAACACAGCTCTCCCTCTGCTCTGTAACTTTGTGTGGAGCCACTGAACACAGCTTTCCCTGTGTAACTCTGTATGGAGCCACTGAACACAGCTCTCCTTTTATAACTCTGTCTGAATGGAGCCACTGAACACAGCTCTCCCTTTATAACTCTGTATGAAGCCACTGAACACAGCTCTCCCTATATAACTCTGTCTGTATGGAGCCACTGAACACAGCTCTCCCTATATAACTCTGTATGGAGCCACTGAACACAGCTCTTCCTTTACAACTCTGTATGGAGCCACTGAACACAACACAGCTCTCCCTATATAACTGTCTGTATGGAGCCACTGAACACAGCTCTTCCTTTATAACTCTGTCTGTATGGAGCCACTGAACACAGCTCTTCCTTTATAACTCTGTATGGAGCCACTGAACACAGCTTTTCCTCTGTACCTCTGTCTGTATGGCCAGCTTTCTCTCAGTGGCAGATCTCTTCAATATCTGGGGGGGGGGGGGGGGGGGGGGCGGACGGACTGACTGTTTCTCATGCTTCTGTCTTCATTGTTCAGCACTGTGCAGAAGGATTATTTCTTTCTCTTTGAAATATCCGCTAGTGGTTAAGTTTAACTATAAGCCATAACCATGCTGATGAAATAGACCTTATTGCATTATTAATAATAATAAAGCTGTCAGTCTGTTGCAGAGATGTCGCAGACATGCAAGGCGGTACAGAAGGCAATAAAATAAATGAAGGTGTGTAATGGATTGACTGGTCTGGGTTGTGCAGTTATGCATTATGCAGGCAATCATTATACAAAACAAATGGGGCCAAATATGAGTTATGTGACATCGCACTAAAAAAAACTGCTATTTTCCCTTTTCAGCTTGTGTTTGTTCTTTTCCCCCTGCCATTTCCAGTTGCTGGTGTTGTGGTTAGTTAAATATACTGGTCTGAAAGCTGGGTTTATCACCGCTGGTGGCAGGTAGAGCAGGTAGAGCACTCTACTGGTCTGAGTGCTGGGTTTATCACCGCTGGTGGCAGGTAGAGCAGGTAGAGAACTCTACTGGTCTGAATGCTGGGTTTATCACCGCTGGTGGCAGGTAGAGCAGGTAGAGAACTCTACTGGTCTGAATGCTGGATTTATTACTGCTGGTGGCAGGTAGAGCAGGTAGAGAACTCTACTGGTCTGACCGCTTGGTTTATCACCGCTGGTGGCAGGCAGAGCAGGTAGAGAACTCTACTGGTCTGAATGCTTTTTACACTTGACAGAGGCACTTAATGTAATGTGTTAATAGATGTGGTTAAATTTGATTTTCTTGTAAATCCAGTGCTGCTGCATGAGGTTAAACTGCGTGTCTGCTTTGCTGAGCAAATTACTTCTACAATTTAACAAAGTTATCAATTATGTTCTTTTTATTTGTCCCCCTACTTTCAAGAGAATTTTAGTACAAAGTTTCAAACAGAAACCATTGGAGCTTGTCAGTATGGACACTTTGTATGGTCATAAATAGGGCTGTCCAATTGTATATCAAGACTCAAACCATTTTCAAATTATGAAAAAAAAAACGGAATACTCGAATCCTAAACTTTGCATCGAATGGGAAAAGCGCTGTTTATGTAATTTGATTTGACTATTAATGTACTAGCTGCTACATTTTATATTTCTATTATTTTTTGAAGGTGGCTGGTTTTATCTGCATTGTAGGTCCAGACTGCGGTGAGCAGTGAGTCTGTAGATACAGACAGCGTTGAACGGGAGTCTGTAGGTACAGACAGCGCTGAACAGGGAGTCTGTAGGTACAGACAGCGCTGAGCAGTGAGTCTGTAGGTACAGACAGCGCTGAGCACTGAGTCTGTAGGTACAGACAGCGCTGAGCAGTGAGTCTGTAGGTACAGACAGCACTGAGCAGGGATTCTGTAGGTACAGACAGCGCTGAGCAGTGGCGCTGAGCAGTGAGTCTGTAGGTACAGACAGTGCTGTGCAGTCAGTTTGTAGGTACAGACAGTGCTGAGCAGTGAGTCTGTAGGTACAGACAGTGCTGAGCAGTGAGTCTGAAGATACAGATAGTGTTGAACAGTGATTCTGTAGATACAGAAAGCGCTGAGCAGTGAGTCTGTAGGTACAGACAGTGCTGAGCAGTGAGTCTGAAGATACAGATAGTGTTGAACAGTGATTCTGTAGATACAGAAAGCGCTGAGCAGTGAGTCTGTAGATACAAACAGCTCTGAGCAGTGAGTCTGTACATACAGTCAATGCCGAGCAGTGTGTCTGTACATACAGACAGCGTCGAGCAGTGTGTCTGTACATACAGACAGCTCTGAGCAGTGAGTCTGTATGTACAGACAGTGCTGAGCAGTGAGTCTGTAGATACAGACAGTGCTGAGTAGTGAGTCTGCAGGTACAGACAGCTCTGAGCAGGGAGCCTGTAGGTACAGACAGCTCTGAACAGTGAGTCTGTAGGTACAGACAGCGCTGAGCAGTGAGTCTGTAGGTACAGACAGCGCTGAGCAGTGAGTCTGTAGATACAGACATCGCTGAGCAGTGAGTCTGTAGGTACAGACTGCTCTGAGCAGGGAGTCTGTATGTACAGACAACGCTGAGCAGTGAGTCTGTAGGTACAGACAGCGCTGAGCAGTGAGTCTGTAGGTACAGACTGCTCTGAGCAGTGAGTCTGTAGGTACAGATAGTGTTGAACAGTGAGTCTGTAGATACAGAAAGCGCTGAGCAGTGAGTCTGTAGATACAGACATCGCTGAGCAGTGAGTCTGTAGGTACGGACTGCTCTGAGCAGGGAGTCTGTATGTACAGACAGTGCTGAGCAGTGAGTCTGTAGATACAGACAGTGCTGAGTAGTGAGTCTGTAGGTACAGACAGCTCTGAGCAGGGAGTCTGTAGGTACAGACAGCTCTGAACAGTGAGTCTGTAGGTACAGACAGTGCTGAGCAGTGAGTCTGTAGGTACAGACAGCGCTGAGCAGTGAGTCTGTAGAGACAGACATCGCTGAGCAGTGAGTCTGTAGGTACAGACTGCTCTGAGCAGGGAGTCTGTATGTACAGACAGCGCTGAGCAGTGAGTCTGTAGGTACAGACAGCGCTGAGCAGTGAGTCTGTAGATACAGACATCGCTGAGCAGTGAGTCTGTAGGTACGGACTGCTCTGAGCAGGGAGTCTGTATGTACAGACAGCGCTGAGCAGTGAGTCTGTAGATACAGACATCGCTGAGCAGTGAGTCTGTAGGTACAGACTGCTCTGAGCAGGGAGTCTGTATGTACAGACAGCGCTGAGCAGTGAGTCTATCGGTACAGACAGCTCTGAGCAGTGAGTCTGTATACACAGAAAGTGCTGAGCAGTGAGTCTGTAGATACAGACAGTGAGTCTGTAGATACAGACAGTGCTGAGCAGTTAGTTTGTAGACAAAGACAGAGCTGAGCAGTGAGTCAGTAGATACAGACAGCGCTGAGCAGTGAGTCTGTAGGTACAGACAGCGCTGAGCAGTGAGTCTGTAGGTACAGACAGCACTGAGCTTTGAGTCTGTATGTACAGACAGGGTGTCTATAGGTACACAGCTCTGAGCAGTGAGTCTGTAGGTGAGCAGTATACACAGAAATCGCTCATACTGCACCCTCCGTATGGAGATTTCCTGGTGTGCCTGTTAAATCAGACCGGTTAATGCTCAGCTTTGCATTGGACTACATTACAAGAAAATTTTATTTTTAAAAAGACATGACATTTTTTTTTAAATTGAGCATTACATTTTTAATTGCAGGTCTGTGGAATGTTGTTTTTATATTTTTACATTAAGCGTATTTTTACTGTTCAAAATATAAGGCCAAATTGTTTTAACAAAATCAGTTGATAATAAAGTCCACTAATGTAGTTACCATGGCGATCATGGTGAATGCGATCATGGTCCGGGGGCAGGGGCATGATGGCTATTGGGTGGGGGATCTCACTGTTGGAAACCCAGGCCTTTCAGCATGTCCAGTCCCTCCTCATGGCCATCATGCAGATGTAATGGAGTTGCCATGGAGACTGTCACTTCAACCTCTGTGAAGGCATGGACATGGGTACCTGGACCCTGAGGAGAAAAAGGGGGGGCGGGTGTTTAGCTCAGTCCCACAGCGGCAGGGAAAGTGTTTAAGTGTGCGCAGGGGATAATTAATGAATAAAAACGATGAAGGTCTCTGTGGTGTGGGGATGGCTGGTTTAAGCAGCCACACCTGCCCTGGGTCAAGCTAATTAGACCTGGCCAATTGGATAATTGGTTAAGAATTAGATAATTGGCCAGGCTAATTGGGCCCAGGAACAGGAGTGGCTGCACCTGTGCGTAGTGAGGTAATCACTGCGCACAGGTTAAATCTGCCATCCCCACTCACACGGGGAGCGTCGGTCATGACTGGGTTACATCTGCTCACTTTGGCTGTTACCATCTTGCCAAACCCTCGTGAAATAAATCTGGACTGTTTGAACATCTTCTCCCTGTGTCTCTGTGCTGGAGGGCCCCAAGGAAAGCCACTTCGGTGGCCTGTGGCAGGCGTGTTTGTCACAGTCTCTCATTGCAGTGAGGGGTCATGGGTAAACAGAGCAGCGTGAAAGAAAGCATAGAGAAGGCTCCTCTAGTGTGGGGTGTAGGGTGGAGGAAATCTGCTGCTCACTGCCTGTACTGGCTTCAGGTGCACCCAGACATGGAAGAATAACAGACCTGCACACACTAGATACAGTGACATCACTCCTGGGAATCAATACAATGCTGTGCAAGCATGGCAAAATGCAACAGAGATTTACTGTACCTGTGAAGCATCCTGTCAGCAGCCAAGATATGGACATGCTGGAACTCACAATACCACCACGGACATGGGAATGAACAATTAATCTAAAACAATGCGGCAGTTTAAAATGGAATATAACTTCAGTTGAAATATGAAATGACTGCAGCATCATGCTAAATAAATATGCATAAATAAATTAAATGTATCAAGATTCAAACCATTTTCAAATTATGAAAAAAAAAAACGGAATACTTGAATCTTAAACTTTGCATCGAATGGGAAATGTAATTTGTGTAATTTATGTAATTTGATTTGACTGTTAATGTACTTGCTGCTATACATTTTTTATTTTTATTATTTTTTGAAGGTGGCTGGTTGTATCTGCATTGTAGGTCCAGACTGCGCTGAGCAGTGAGTCTGTAGGTACAGACAGCACACCGAGGGTCTGTATTTCTTCCCCTCCCCTCAACGGGCATAAAAGGTGTCTCCTTTCTCTGAGACACAGAACAATGGGGTCAGGGGCCCAGTGTGGCTAAGGGACGCACAAAGATCATGTTTCTTTTGATTTTAAATTAGAATGCAATCTGTGACATCTGTTAGAAATCATTGATTGAAAATCTTTATGTATAGATAATGATTGTTGGGACCTGATGGTTGAAATCCACATTTGTTGAAGCATTTCCCATTTCAATCAGAAACCAACCCAGTGCAATTTGGTTTTGTTGCATGAAAAATATTTTGCCTGAAGGTGGATATTATTACTGGCTATATTTAACAATTATTCATCTACACATATTATCTGTGTTGTTAGAAGCAGAACTGAACTGCAGTTTATAAGTATTCAATAGCTGAGCTGGATTACCTCCTAACATATTCACATTATAAAGAGGCTAAAACCATCAATCTTTTGATAATAATCTCACAGTGCTTATTGCTCTGCTTCCAATATCATGAAGCAACTTTAATATGTAAATGTGTTGGCTTTCAGTTAAGACAGTCCTTGTCTGATCCCACACCTCCACCTGCACCCTTCCACACCTCACCCAATTAGTGTAGCCACGCTATGATCTCCTCCCCTCTTGCGGCTACTTAAGATGGGCCTTTCTTTACATGGAGGACAGTTTTTGGGTGCTTAACATCAGCTGGTTAACATCTGTTTCGGTGGTCATTCAATGGGTTGATATCTGCTGTTGCCTTCTGGGGAATCTGAACCCTGCATCAGGGCCTGGTGGTTTTTTAGTGTTTGATGTGTGTGGGGTCTGATATTTTTGTTTTACAGCTCATCTGGCATTTTACATTTTCACCCCTGACTTTTTGGAATATTCGGCCGCCTTTTGGTTTTTGAACTTTGATACTGGTGGTTTTGCAACTATATTGGAAGAAACAAGCTGTGGTTTGGTATTCTTCTTCATTCATTTCTTTTGTGACTGTAATCTGTTCATGTCTGTAAATTTGTTATTTTTTAAAGTAGTTTGTACCTTTGTTAAATGTCTTTGTCAGATTAGATGCAGAAATTTTTTTCCTATTTAAGAAATTTCTTAATTTTATTCTATTTGTGTGTTGTACATTTTGATAAAGGTTGATCCAGCAGATTGCTGTGCCTATCAACAAATTTTGTGATTTAATTGATAATTAATATCTTTAATAATAATTACTAAATGAAATCAAATTAATTTATATTATGCATCAGATAAGTGAAAAGTTTTAATTGTTGATGTGTTCGGCATTCAGAATGTTAAATGAGGGCGTTAGCCATTTAAAGTACTGGATTCGGAACAAACATATTTTACTAACATATTTGCCCTGACATATTGGAGGTTCCACACAGGATTTTGAGCAGACTATGGTAAACTATATCAATTGTATCTCCTTTGAAATTTGGTCTGGAAATTAAGTTACAGCCAGAGATGGACCTGTCACCAAAGAGAGAATTGCACTAGCCTGTGCCAAATGTGTAACAGAGGACTGTGTTAAGCGTTTTGTTTTCAAGAAAAATCAGGAGTCATTACTTGGGAGCAACCCAGGCCTCGAGGAACAACTGGAGTCCATAAACAATCTCAACAGGACACAGGTTGATATACTGAATTCCCTGAGTATGGTCTCATTAACAAGTTTCTGGGCATGTCGCTACCATCACTCTGGCTTACTGCCTCTGCATACACCTCCATTGCCATGGACTCCACTGCATGACAGCCCAAAAGAGGAGAGACCAGGACAGGCCCCTTTTCTCATAATGGGATTCTAACGTAAGAATACTGACACAGCAGTTTTTACAGGACATCATTGACACCAGGTTGGAGGTCAGTGAAGCAGCGAAAACAACTGTTTCCTCTCGATGCGCACCCCCTGCCACGGAACGACATGCAGCCAGGAGAAACCTGTGCACCCCAGGAGGCGGAGTCAGCCCCTGCAACCCTCTCCGCCCAGATTAAGGACACTGCCCTGCCCCCTGTGGGCTCCCCTGCTCCCCTGGCTCAGCCCAGGGAATCTCTGATGGGTACGCAGGCAGGAGTGGAGCACTCTGTGGGCTTGGCTGCAGAGAGCATGGCACACCCCCCTTTCATGGCTCCTAGGACACAGGAGGAGAGAGATTTGTTGCCATCCACACCCCTCTGTGCAGTGACTGTCGGACTGGAGAGAGGGAACTCCGGGGTGTTGATGAGCTGGGATATTGTCCAGGACTGTACCCCTGACAACCCTGGTCTTCGAACTGACTCTGGGAAGCCACACCACGGGCCTTTGACAGCACCCAGGGAGCGTGTGAGAGCCACCTCCTGATGTCTGAAGTGGTGGGACAGTGACGGACTGGGCGTCTTCCAGGGACCATCAGCCCCTGGGCCCAGAAGGGAGCCGTTGTTATTGCTGACAATGACCCCGGGACGGAGATGAGATGGGCGTGGTTAATGGGAAGAAGCAGGATTATGGAACCGCTTCTGTTATCTTTCAGATTTGCTGATCTCTGTTCCCCTCCACTGCCAAAGTAACTGACTGCCAGTTACCAAACTGGTGTTCTGCGATGTACGATCTCCATATCCTTCCCACCATTTTTAAACATGGAACCCTTTCCCTGGGCATATGTGGGCTCCAAGGCCATTGTTTAAATGTATGGACATGTTCAGTAATTTGACTGAAAACTCAGTTCAGATAATCCCCCTAAATGGACTCGCAGCAATTACGTATGGCGTGCCTCCATTAATGACCTCCTTTGCGCATGTTGCTGTGAAGGAACAGGCTGAAGCTCTCCAGTCCAGCAGTTCTCTCCTGCCACCGCCCCCCCCCCCCCCCCCTCACAGATGCAGGTGCTGTTAGATCCAGGCCCTGCCGCCAAGGCTGTCCTAAACCACTGCCGTCAGCAGTCACTGCCAGGTGAACCCCAGTGACAGGAGCCAAAGAGGATTCTGGGAATTTGGCACCTCAACACTTGGCAGCTAAGAGATCTCAGCGGCACCTTGCTACCTGTGGGTTGTCCGGCTTCCTGTCAGCAGAGACTGGGCCCTTGCATGCTGTGCAGGGTGTGGGAGGGACGTTGTTGGTAATGAGTCACCTTTTAGTGCTCACAACTGCGACATTAACAGGGATAACTCACTGCATGTTATTCAGGGAAGGCCAGGGAGCCTCTTTTACATTACATTACATTACAGTGCCCTGACATGAGAAAAGAAGGAGACTGGCACCAGGGTGGCACACCCACAGCCACACTGAGGAGGGTCCGGAGAGGCGTTTGCGGTCACTGCACCACAGTTTAAGGCTGCTCCATACTTTCCGCATTCCACGTCCGCGGACAGCTGCGGACACGCGCCCGGTTCCATTCATAGCACAATTGAGGGTCCGCGTCGGTCTGGCGTTCCACGCATACACATTTCCCGATCTACACTCCATTCCAGTTCCATTACCACAGAGTGAATGCGATGATAAGAAACTTTTCAGTTACGCTGACCTATAAAACGCTATTCCAAAAGCAAAATTAGACATGATATACATCGTTAGAAAGCTTATACTCTCACCTACTGAATAAATGAATTGTCAATCAAGCCAGACTGCACTGAAAATGGCAACAACACCATAAATAAGAGGTGTGGTATTACGCACAGCTATTTTGGAAGGTACCCAGGCATCACAAATGCGCGTGTATTTCACAAACGGATTGTCCAAGACAATATATGACCACTCAGTCTAAAAAAGGACATCTCTACGCGTAAAACCAACGGTAAGGTTATATATTTATTCAATATTTAGTCCCAGATATTGACTGTAGAATGACATGGTATCATTTTTAAAAAATTTGTCTCGTTTATTTTGTTATTCAGTCAGCAGCGTTTTCACTGCTGTATTGGCATATCTTAGGGCTATTGTCGGGTTTATCTTATCGCTATGACGGAATACGATTTTTGAGCAGTGAAAGAATATTTTTATGAATGCCCAGCTAGACAATATAAATGTCGGTAATGGCGGATATCCTCGCACAACTCTTCAAAACAAGCATCCATTAAATTTTGTTATCTGGAGCATGCGCAGTCGGCGTGCTTGCTATGCGTACAGTCCACGCGGTCACAAATTTTGTGCTGCGTGCGGACGTCAGCATAGGTGTCCCTGCGGACCCTCCGGACATGGGTGGATGACGACATTTATGTCACAAGGACCAAAGCGGACCCTCGCGGACACGCGGACGTGGAAAGTATGAAGCAGCCTTTATCATTCTGGGCCTTAAATCAGCATGCCTATATATTAGCTAGCCAGCCAGTTGCGATTGGACTATTCAACTCTGACATGGACTAGATGTTTTAAAAATGTAAGGTGAATTGTATAGCTGTTTTTGTTGTTACCATTTACCTGCATCTCAAATCATAAATGCGGTTTTATTATAGCAATGTCTAAATTGTTATACCATGTATTCTTTTTTTGTGTACTTTCATACCTGACTTTTTGGAATATTCTGCATTTTTGGTTTTTGAACTTTGAACTTTGTTTTCTTGGGACCTCTTGGGAGAAACAAGCTGTGGTTTGGTATTTTCCTTCATTGTTTTCTTTTGTGACTGTAACCTGACCGTGTCTCTTATCAACAGTTCAAAGAATTAATTGACATCTTAATAATTACCAAATTAAATCAAATATATTTTATATGTTGGACAAGTTGGATGGAGTTTTAACTATTAAACTGTTGTTTGGTATTCAGAGTGCCAAACATCAAATAAGGGTGTTAAACTTTAAAAGCACTGGATTCAGAACACAAACATATTTTACTCAATCCTCCCTGTCCAACAGTATCTTTGTCCTGTAGAGAAGATCTGAAATTTTAAAATCGAGCTGGTCTTTCTGTCCAGCTGGACCCAGTAATTTTTACCATCCACCTGTTGGGCAGAAGCTCCATTAATTAAAGCACTTCTGTGCTGCACCATCTCAACAGCAGAAGATTACTCAAGGGCAAAACCAATTAAACAGTGCGCTTATTAAGAAAAATTGTTGATCAGCATGGGTTCTGTGATGGGCTCTTAATGAATGGTGAGGTTTCCTAAGTACCAGCCTGAGATTTATGTTACTTATTTTCAATAGAAGTGTCAGTCTGCATAGATTTCTTTAGATTGCAATAGATCATTCACTTTGACTGCTTTCCCCAGATTAAACGAGGCATGGGGAGAAAGCTACGGAGGACTGAGAATAATTAATCCCTTCATTATCAAGTGTCAGATTGAGTTGGACCACACCATTTTTACGCTGCATTTTTACCTTAAATGGCTTCTCTCGGGGGTTGTGAAATGGAGTCCTGTGTTGTGGGTAACCTGTGTTTTTATTCCCCGAGGCCGTGCAGCTGTCTGAGATCACTGCAGTCTATCACTGCCCTTCCCTCTCGCCTCTCGCGGCTTGGCGGCTTGGTGGCTGTCTGTGGGACTGGGCCTTGATGGATTCTAATCGGTGTGACTGTGTGACCTTGCGGAGAGGGCCAAGCCCTTTTAGCGGACAGGTGGCCGTGACTGATGGCGTGGGACACCGCCGAAGCACGCGCATTCGAACGGGCGCCGTGGCGATCTGCTCGCCGTGGCGATCTGCGCTGCCCTGCCCTGCCCTGCTGGCCATACACATTGTCCGCTTCGGTGAACCGTAATACAGCCTACCTGGTTCCTCTTCAATAAGCTGGGTGTTTGAATACATGTACAATGCTGCTGTACATATTTCCATATTTAATCCTTTACACTTTTTAATTTTGTGACATTCTTGTGAACTCCAGGTACTACCACAGATGGTTCTTTGGTTTATCTCTTTTAAAAATATATCTATTGGAAATTTGTTTATTTTTGTGGCTGTTGTGCCGAATCAGCTAACAACTGTAAAATATGTAATTTTGACTATTTTCATTTGCCACTGAATGTTTACCAGCCACCATATTTTTCCCCCAAGACAAAAATGAACGTTTTGAACATTGGCATTAAATTGTAACCTTTTTGCCCAGCAGTTTCCATTTAGCATTCACACCTTGATACTATATTTAAAACGCGCTTAAAAACAAACTAAAACTACAGGTTCCCTCTTGAGCTGAAATAAACCGCACGGTATAATATTAAATAAGTTTTTGGAAGGGATTGATTGTAGTTTGAATGAGCTTTCCTTGAGAATTATATTCACTGAACGCTACCATGTGACTGGAGTCACAGAGTAATGACTATCTTGTGTTCTCAACCCGTTATTTCCCCTCTGTACTTCAGTGGTGCAACCTGAACAGTGTTAAAGCTTGGGTCCCTACATTGCGTAGCGAGCTGCAGTAGCTCAGTACCATTTTCTACTGCGCTTTGAATTTTTTCCCACATTTATTACCTTTTCTGAATCAGGACACACAACTCTCACTGGGCCTGTGAGCTGAGCTGGCTTAGCTGTGTGAAAGAGAAGCCTGATGCTGGTGCCATTTGCACATTTAATGATGTACTGCTTTTAGTGGGCACACAGGCGGCCATAAGAACAATTACCTTACCCAACACCCGTCCCAGTGTCAGAACCAGCCAATCACTTCTCCTCGTGGTATTGTCAACATTTCACCCCTGACTGAATTTACGCTGCCTTTCTCCTGTCTCCTGGCTGAGGCCTTTTCCCTGTCTCCTGGCTGAGGCCTTTCTCCTGTCTCCTGGCTGAGGCCCTTCCCCTGTCTCCTGGCTGAGGCCCTTCCCCTGTCTCCTGGCTGAGGCCTTTTCCCTGTCTCCTGGCTGAGGCCTTTCTCCTGTCTCCTGGCTGAGGCCCTTCCCCTGTCTCCTGGCTGAGGCCTTTTCCCTGTCTCCTGGCTGAGGCCTTTCTCCTGTCTCCTGGCTGAGGCCCTTCCCCTGTCTCCTGGCTGAGGCCTTTTCCCTGTCTCCTGGCTGAGGCCTTTCCCCTGTCTCCTGGCTGAGGCCTTTCTCCTGTCTCCTGGCTGAGGCCCTTCCCCTGTCTCCTGGCTGAGGCCTTTTCCCTGTCTCCTGGCTGAGGCCTTTCTCCTGTCTCCTGGCTGAGGCCTTTCCCATGTCTCCTGGCTGAGGCCTTTTCCCATGTCTCCTGGCTGAGGCCTTTCCCCTGTCTCCTGGCTGAGGCCTTTCCCCTGTCTCCTGGCTGAGGCCTTTTCCCATGTCTCCTGGCTGAGGCCTTTCCCCTGTCTCCTGGCTGAGGCCTTTTCCCCTGTCTCCTGGCTGAGGCCTTTTCCCTGTCTCCTGGCTGAGGCCTTTCCCCTGTCTCCTGGCTGAGGCCTTTTCCCTGTCTCCTGGCTGAGGCCTTTCCCTGTCTCCTGGCTGAGGCCTTTCTCCTGTCTCCTGGCTGAGGCCCTTCCCCTGTCTCCTGGCTGAGGCCTTTTCCCTGTCTCCTGGCTGAGGCCTTTCCCCTGTCTCCTGGCTGAGGCCCTTCCCCTGTCTCCTGGCTGAGGCCTTTCCCCTGTCTCCTGGCTGAGGCCTTTCTCCTGTCTCCTGGCTGAGGCCCTTCCCCTGTCTCCTGGCTGAGGCCCTTCCCCTGTCTCCTGGCTGAGGCCTTTCCCCTGTCTCCTGGCTGAGGCCTTTCTCCTGTCTCCTGGCTGAGGCCCTTCCCCTGTCTCCTGGCTGAGGCCTTTGCCCTGTCTCCTGGCTGAGGCCCTTCCCCTGTCTCCTGGCTGAGGCCTTTCCCCTGTCTCCTGGCTGAGGCCTTTTCCCTGTCTCCTGGCTGAGGCCTTTCCCCTGTCTCCTGGCTGAGGCCCTTCCCCTGTCTCCTGGCTGAGGCCTTTTCCCTGTCTCCTGGCTGAGGCCTTTCCCCTGTCTCCTGGCTGAGGCCCTTCCCCTGTCTCCTGGCTGAGGCCTTTTCCCTGTCTCCTGGCTGAGGCCCTTCCCCTGTCTCCTGGCTGAGGCCTTTGCCCTGTCTCCTGGCTGAGGCCCTTCCCCTGTCTCCTGGCTGAGGCCTTTCCCCTGTCTCCTGGCTGAGGCCTTTTCCCTGTCTCCTGGCTGAGGCCTTTCCCCTGTCTCCTGGCTGAGGCCCTTCCCCTGTCTCCTGGCTGAGGCCTTTTCCCTGTCTCCTGGCTGAGGCCTTTCCCCTGTCTCCTGGCTGAGGCCTTTCCCCTGTCTCCTGGCTGAGGCCCTTCCCCTGTCTCCTGGCTGAGGCCTTTTCCCTGTCTCTTGGCTGCTCTTCTTTGTTTGTATTGTGCCGTCTGTAGGCTGATTTAGTAACCGTCTCAATGTTTCTTTTAACAGTTACGATTGGCTGCCATAGCTCAAACCGAGTAAATGGTTTTTGGTGTGTGTAGCCACTGGTCCTCAATTATGTGATGCTGTATTCAACTACCGTGGGTCCATGCGTAATATAACCTTCAATTGTAGAGTAAGGTTCATTGTCTGCTTGAGTTCATGAGCTATTCAATTATTTATTTATTTATTTTTTATCTTGTGTAAATGAGTTTTGAGCACTTGTATGCTAAATGGATGGTGCCAGTGTGAATGTAGGTAGTTTTGGAGGTGGAAAAGCTGGGGTACATTACCTGCCAATTCATCTTTATGGATCTTCAGTGGAGAAGTGTTTAATGGAAGGACTGTTGTCTTGCCAGGAGTGTAAGGGAGCTGGTTTGTGCACTTCACTGCGAGTAGTGATTGGTATTGCACGCTCACAGCTCTTCCTCCACTCGAGCTCGTCGAAGCATCCAAAATTATTTGAAATGGATACATTTTATGAGCTGGTTGTTGTTACTGTCAGGCTAATGGAAATCAAGTTTGTGGCTTAAAGAGTCGTTTCCAAAAGTGATCATTGCATTACTGTGCTGTTGGGCCTGCAATTCATTTACATTTAAAGTTCTTTGCAGCAACGGTGCTGAAGGCAAAGAAAGAGCATCATGCTTCTTCATTTTCAGCTTCACACAATAAAGTGACTTATAGTTCCTTGTGGTTTCAAAAGATCATTCATTTGAAACCACAAATCAGTTATCGGATAAATCCAGGTAAATGAACTGGGAAATTAAGCTGTATGTATAGCTGAAATTAGACCCAGAACTACGGCGTATAAGTCTGATTTCAGCTCTGTGAGAACTATAGTGCCATGAAAAGGTTTTATCCCCATTTCCACTATTATTGTGTATGTGTTGCATTGAATGGTTTCAGATCTTTAGACAAAATGTAATATTAGACAAAGGGCTACTGAGTAATTTTTTAAAAATTATTTCATTTATTTAATGAAAGAGTCATGAAACATCCTGTCAGACATGTTATTCACCATAGAAAGCTTCAAAGCACTCGGCCAGTATAGCCTGGAGATTATACACAGAAGAGGAACTGGGGGGTTAACATCTGAGGTGTGAATGTGTGTGTCTGTGTGTGTGTGTGTGTGCAGGTGGGTGGATTAGATTAGTATGCTTTGGATCTGTGGCAGTTCCTTTTGGCCTCTGTACTTTGCTCTTGCCATCACTCTGATACAAATAAATCTTGGTCTCATCTGTCCACAGGACCTCTTTAACCTGGCCATCCTGTTTTTACAGCTAACTAGTGGTTTGCATCTTGCTGTGTCGCCTCTGTAGTTCTGTTTGTGAAGTCTTCTGCCAGCAGTAGTCACATCCACACCTGCCTACTGAAAGTTTTCTGATATGCCGGGCAGGTGTTTTAGAGGTTTTCTTCATTATGATGATAATTCTTTGGTCATCAACTGTAGAGGTCTTCCTTGGCCTACTTGGCCCTTTGTGATTACTGAGACTACCAGTACTCTGTTTCTTCTTTTTGATGTTCCAGACATTTTGGTGAGCTTAAGGTTTGCCTATGTCTTTGACTGTTCTTTTTTTCTTCTTTTTTCTCAGCCTCATAATGGGTTCCTTCTCTTTTATTGGCACAACTCTGGTCCTCATGCTGACAAATGCCAATAACAAACTCCAAAGGCAATCAAAACCCTAGAATTAAGACTAGACACTGAAAGCCCTCTTATACCTGCACTAAGGAAGGCTCTGCATGTCCAGAATGCCTAATGCCTTTTGATTCTGATCACAGAAAAAAATAAAATAATAAATAATAATAAATAATAATAATAATAATAATAATAGTTGTTGTTGTTATTGTAGTTTTAGAATCTTCATGTTTGAATCTTTGGTTGCTTGCAGTTTCCACACTGACTCTCTGATCTGGATAGCACATGTGATGAGCACCATCTCTGTACAGTGCTGTCCTCTGTGGATTTGGAGGAACACAGGCAGCACTTTGAGTCAGAAGCAGATTGGGTGGCTGTCGTCCTCTCTGTGGAGCTGCTAGTCTAATCAGGGTCCAGTTCCGGACAGGTGGGTGTGGCCACAGTAAAACCCAATGTATTAGCATGATTGCAAACATTCTGGCAACCTACTTGGTTAGATTTTTTTTTATTTTTATATTGCCTTGTAATTATCTCTGTCTCCATTGTACCCACCCCCTCTCTTTCCTATAGACACAAGCAGTCCAGCCTTCTTAAGAACATAAAGAACAGATTTTCTATTTATTTATCAGACAAGGTGCCTGTTTCTCACTTTCTCTTTTTTTTGGTTTTTTCTTTTGCTTTCCCTGTCTTTCATGCTCAGTCTTTTTTTGCTTTTGCTTTTTTTTTTTATCATTCGATTTAATCAGTGAAAGGTCAGTTTGTGTAAGTCATGTTCCCTGAGAAGCCATCTTCAAATTGTTTGTTTGCATTTGCAGGAAAAGCTCTTTAAAATTTTCATCACTAGATTAAACTGAACTACGATCAGTCGAGATTTGTTTAACCGTGGGTTTTACATGCTTTTAGTGCAACCCTAAAATTGACATCTCTAACAGTACATAATTTATTATAATAACTTTTCTGCATGCAGAAAGCTGCTGTGAAGACTTGGAGCACAGTGAATAAGCTGGAGTGACAGTGATTGATATACTCATTTAAAAGCGTGTTTGCTTTAAGCGAGTGTGACCTTCACATCCACTTCAATAAAATGTGCTTTTTTTTGCCCAGGAAGGCCTACTTGCATTTCTTTCAATGGATTCCAGATGTTGTATTTTTCTGGTCACATAATGTTTTTTTTTCTCTCTCTGCAGATTCAGACAAATGTCCATTGCAGAATTGAATGAAACGCATTATTTGGTGGCAGGAAAATTCAAGGTCTGTCATGATGTATTGTATAATTTCACTTTAAAAAATGCTCATAGTTTGACCCTTTATGACTGGATTTCAGCTGAAAACAACAGACATAAAGCACATTATTCAGGGCCAGAGCAGCAGTGTTTGATGGCATTATAAGTCACAGCCTTAGGCCCCAGATGCCAGATCCACAGCTTTTCACCTTCTCCCCTCCACAGTCCCCACTTCCCTTGCCTGTTTGTTTTTGGAGTGACCTTCATACCACATTATTTGATGTATCCTCAGTATCTCTGATGTGGGCAGATTCTGCACAGCTAAATGCTTTGTGCAGAACCCAGCCATGAATATGTAGGATTTGTTGATGTGAAAATGTCTCCTAAAATAGTTTTTATCGAACAAAAAAGCCGTTTTATATTTCATGAAATATTTATATGCAATAATAAGATGTGCTCAGACGATAATTAATAGTAATAGAGCTGAAAAGCTCGTATTTTAAAAAAAGTATATTTTCTGTGCTTGTGCCCAGTGCTGAGGGTGAATATTGAGATAATAGTGCGCGGTTGGCTGTGATTGATGGATTCACCATTGTGTGGACAAGGCTCCTCACTCCCATCCTCCTAAACCCTTGAAAGTAATTGAAAATGTTGGATTATCTCACTGTCCTTCAGGCCATGATAATCTGGTCACATATGAAATACTGCTGTTAACTACCACTTTTTATTTGGGCTGTCATATGCGCTTCGCCTGGAAGACTGCCTGCTACACAAAATGAATAAATAAATGAATTATTATTAGAATTATTATGAATAATAACAATAATAAATACATAAATTACACATACTGTATAACGGTGTGATTACTCAAATAACGGTATAAAATAAATAGCTTGAATAAATTGAGATCAATATGAAACAAAATTTCCATTGTGTTCTCATAGATAATATAGGCCCATTCAGGAGCATTGGCTAACGTTAGTATTGGAGTAGGATATGAGGCAAGTTAACATGAGAACCACCTGGAATCCATACTACCAAAACATTGCATTTAATGCCAACAATTGTGCAAATAATACTTTAGTTGTGTTGGCACAGGCCATATTTATTTATTAAAAACTTAATAACAGGATTTTCACCTTTGAGGGCATAACACTAACTGGTACAGCTGTACACAGAACCACTTCACCAATAGCTGAAAGACGACTCTCTTTTCTTTGTTGTTGCTGTGCGTCTGTATTTCTGGCTCACTGTCAGTCTCCTGGCACTGTCAGTGCCGTCCACATTCATTTCCTCCCCAGCGTCTGAGTCACTCACCTCTTGACACTTCCAGTTTGTTTGCAGTCGGTTTCCACTCCGTCATGGTAAATCTTTGTATGACTTTGTGCAACTTTATATGATGGGGTTGTCGCTAACATTAGCCAGCTGAATATATACTGTATAGCTAGCATAAGTCACGCAGTAATAACTGTGATAATGATTAGAATTGCTCAGCGACACAAGCACTTGTTGGCACTGGCAGCCTTGTCATTTTGCAACAACATCATACGCTGTCGTGATCAAGCAAACAGGCAAGATATATGACCTTTCATGGCCATTTGAGTAAGAAAATGTTTATATCTTTATTCCCTTATGGAGTATTGATGTTCAAATTATATCAGAATGTTAAATACATATGTTTATGAAAAGTTATAAAGTGGGAGCCACATGGATTTCATGATGGAAGATTTACTGATTTTTTTTAGTGACAACGGTCAAATTGACCACTTCTGTCTGCGGAGTGGTATTAAAAGCGTTGCCCATAGCAGCGGTCATTATTCTGACATAGCTGACCGTAGAATGCCTGAAGTGGCCCATCAGAATTGATCGGTCAGCTGAGCCATGTAATAATAAATCTTATTTGTGGTTCCTGAATATGGTAAAGAGGACTTTTGGCAGATCCTCCTGTGAGTGCTTGCCAATCGTGAAAAGTATCCATTCAGTTTGCTTTGAGATACGACCGTGCATTGCTAATTCTCTCCCCAAACCACAGATTTAGATTCCTCAAATAATTGTGCTGCAGATAATGTCAGATTCATAAAAAAATCCTGTTTTTCTGCTGCTGGGTATAGAAATCGGCTGCTGAAAAGAACATGAAAGTCTTTATTATTTAGTTGTTTTTGTAAATGTCGTTTTTACTACAGGGAAAATAAATGCTGTTGATGAAAAAATTGTAACTTTCTTTTCTTTATACAATATGAACTGCATGCACTCATTCAGGCACGCACACACACACACACACGTGCGCACACTCGCATGCACTTACGCACAGACACACACACGCACGCACACACACATGCACGCACGCACACACACTCACGCACACACACACACACACACACACACACACAAACAAACATATCAGCATACATTAACTGTGATTTTGATTCCTGACTGTACTGTGAGCAGACTTAGCTATTACTTGCCATAGGCTTATCAATGCGTACTTTCATGGTCTGAAATGGCACTTTAAGTAGGCCCTTTTTCAGTAAGCAGTTTCCCTCTTATGTGTGTCTCAGAGGTGTCAGCAGGTTGCTTCCACGCAGATAAGATACACTGATGCAGTGCCTGGACAGAGATCTTCATACTTGTCTCTGGTTTTTATCTTCTGCAAACAGGGAAAGAAAGGGCAGCTGAAATGTAAGGGAGGTGGTGCTGGTCCAATCTTAATATTGGGGGTGAGACTAAGAAAGGAAAACACAGAGGCTGAAAACCGGTGATAACAGAGAGAACTGCGCTCATATCTGTTTTCTGGTTAACCACGATGGCTGTCTGAACACTAATGCTTAACAAATAATACACACTTTAAAATAAAAATAAATAAATACATCCAATTTCCATTTCAGGTTTTAAAATCTTTAGATCTATGTATTTGTTTTTTCAGATGGTCTTGTTCGGAGCGAGTGCTGCAGTTATAGTGGGGATTATGAGTTTCGTTTTGCTGCATTTCACTGGAACCAAATGACTGCACATTTGCATTTTATGCTCTGGGTATTGATGGGAAATTGTTAAAGCTTTGTTGTGATAGTTGTCATAACAAAGTTTCAAGTCATTTGAGTTTTAGTCAGAAGGCATTTCAAAACTGAAAATATGACAGCAACCACCCATCTTCGGTCTTAAAATCTTTCCCACATATAGAAATGAGGGCTTCATATGAATTATTTGTATGCAAGGCATTTGCCCTGGGAAATCTCCTAACTACTATAGTATGCAGTAGGTGAGTTGGAATTAATTTGAACCTGCTTTCAACAGTCCAGCGCGGGATGTTCACTAGCTTTAATTGTTCATTTATGATTGTTTAAAGTTTACGTTGCTTATGACGGAGGCTAAATAATGTTTTATCGGTGTTGTCCTGGGATGTGCATATTCATTTAGATTTAGTTTAACAGTCTGTACCGCATACTCTTTAAAAGTGTTTTTAGATGCAACAATTATGCTAACTTACACTGCATGTATTCTCTCAAGTGGTTCTTGTTCAGTTCAGACAATATTTTTCTCTGGGTATTTAATGAAACACCTAGGCTGATTTTAAATAGATGGTTCCCTATAAACACTTATGTTGGTATATAGAAGTTATTTATTACTTGAATTCCCTGCTAAACTGTCGCGCAGTGCTACGTGACATTAAGAACGTTGTTTATGTCCTATTGTAAATAAATTAATGTGAAAATGAACAAGGGCCCCTCATGTTCTGATAAAGGTGAAGATAGATAGAGGTGAAAGACATGGTAACTGACTATATGTCAGATTAGCATTTGAGCAAAACATAATTAAATAAAAAATGCCTGCATTTTGTTATCGCATGACCCAATGTTCACATTTCTGTGCGATTTTAAAGTGTCGACTGCCTCCGTTTAATTATTTTGAATCCAGATACAGTTGGAGCGTGAGCTTTAATCGATAAGACAAATATGGCTCTTGTCTGCTGATAAGCCCTGGGTTGTTGTCAGCTACCCGTCCTGCGGCCTGCAGTTTTGGAACAGAGCCCGATTAATTCTGCTTTACTCCCCTGGGGTAGCTGCGGGACCTACGCTGACTGCAGCTGACATACGAAATCAATTATGCGCCAACTGGGTCAGGGAGCAGTGCTGCCTGCACTCCGCTAGTCATTCTCATTCTCACAGATCCATGTCAGCGAAGTTCACTCGATTATACTGCAGGATTTATCTGTTCTTGGGCTCCCACACACCGTGCTATTAATTGTTAAGTACAGTCTAGATGTGCAAGTAGATGAGAAGGAAATGGCCAATCTCATTTCTGTCAGAGTGTATAATGCGATTAAGTTCACAACAGCTATGCTGCTGGAGCTGCTCTGGGGTGGAAACAGAAGGTCTGTTTCTTTTAAAGCTTTTAATTCACATCACAAAGTATCGAATGTGCAAATGTGAAACATTTATCCTATAAATACCAAAAATTGATTTTTTATGGAGCTGTACAGTCAAGTATGATGTACAATTTTTCTTGTTAAGGTAGTTGCCATTTCTATTCTTTCCACTGAATTCTAATTGGCCAGATTAGGAGAGGGAGGAAATTTAGCTCACCTTTAACTGATAATGATTTTTATTTTTATTAGATTTTTTTCCATGAGATGTGGCGCTGCACATGCTTGTAGCTTCTAAACCGAGGCAGGGACGGTGGTCCGGCTGAGCCTCCCTTTCACACTGCAGGCTCCCTTTCACACTGCAAATTGAAAAACAAAAGAAAAGCATCCGCACACCACATCATCATCGATAAAGACACGTGGATTAGAAATGAAATGATGAATTTGAGATTAAAGGGCAGACTGTCGGCTTTGAGGGTATTAATATTCATATCCAGAGATCCATCCAGGAATTACAGCCCTTTTCATACATAGTCCCCCCATTTCAGGGGACCAGACGTAATTGGACAAATTAACTTGGTCTGTTGTCATGTTTAGTAGTTGGTTGACTGCCTGAGGTCTGTGACCCACAAACATCACCAGACCCAGGGTATCTCTCCTGGCTCTGCCAGGCCTGTACTGCAGCCATGACAGTTTCTGTTTGTTCCAGAGGATTTTTGCCTTCAGTCTCGTCTTCAGCAAGTGAACCGCATGTTCAGTTGGTTTCAGATTGGGTGTTTGACTTGGCCAGGCAAGAACATTCCAGTTTTTGGCCCTGAAACTCCTTGGCTACTTTAGCAGTAGGTTTGGGGTCAAGGCTACTGCAAGGTGAAGCACTGTCCAATGAGTTTTCAGGTATTTGGTTGGATCGGAGCAGATAAGATGGTTCTGTGCACTTCAGCATTCATCCTGCTGCTGCTTTCAGTAGTCACAGCATCAATGAAGACAAGTGAGCCAGTACCAGTGGCAGGCATATATGCCCTAACCACTACCTCCATCTCGTTTCATAGATTGGGGGAGTGCTCTGGATCATGAGCACTTCCTTAATTTCTCCACACTTTCCTTTATCCATCACTTTTGAACAGGTTATTACTTGTCTGATCTCTCCATAAGACTTTTCTACAGTTTTTTTTTTTTTTATGTACTTTTTAGAAAACTGAAACTTGGCCGTTCTGTTCATGAGACTTACCTGTGGTTTGCATCTTCTCTCTAAAAAAATCCATTGAAGTACAAATTTCCCCTTCGGGACAATAAAGTATTGTATTGTAAATCTCAAGGCTACACAGTTTTGTAATCGAGGCCATTTGTAAATGACTGATTGATTTGCGTAGTCTGTAAACAAATATTGTTTCAACTGAGTGTATTGTGTGTGTTTTTTCACTGTCATCTGTTCTGAAAAATAGAGAACTACTGGATATGTGTGAAATTCAAACTGTATTTGCCTTGGTTTGATTTATTTTTTTTGTTTAGATGGGTGTCACTGCATATCTAATCTCCACACCTTGTGTAAACGTCTTGCCAGGTAACATTCGACGTAGATGCTCATGAGGTTTGGGTACAGTACCCACCAGTGCTGCTGTGGTTGGGAATGTAGTCTGTCCCAGGTGAGGTAGAGACCAGAGCTCGTGTTGGAAGCAGACCTGAGAACGGCCGGGCCTGTCTGGCTTTATCTTGGCTGAACTGAATCTCTTATCAGCTCTGGGCAGCTCTGGGCCTGTCTGAGGCCTGTGTGGCCTGTGAGAGAGCAGCCATGTCTCCACCCGGGGTATCCTCTGTAGGGTCATGCCACTGCATAAGGCCCCAGAAAAGGGTTACAGTCAACATTTTCCTTTCAGACCCCACATTTAGAACTTTTATCCAAAAGGGTTTAGTTTGCCAATCAAGTATGGACAATGGAAACAGAAAATCAAAGCCTGCCATAGTGCCCTTGTCTGTTTATAAAGTGCCATAATGCCCTTGTGTGTTTATAAAGTACCAAAGTGCCCGTGTGCACTTATAAACTCTGCCATAGTGCCCTTGTGTTTTTATAAAGCCTGCCATAGTGCCCTTGTGTGTTTATAAAGCCTGCCATAGTGCCCTTGTGTGCTCATAAAGTCTGCCATAGTGCCCTTGTGTGCTTATAAAGCCTGCCATAGTGCCTGTGTGTGTTTATAGAGCCTGCCATAGTGCCCTTGTGTTTATAAAGCCTGCCATAGTGCTATTGTGTGTTTATAAACTCTGCCATAGTGCCCTTGTGTTTATAACGCCTCCCATAGTGCCCTTGTGTGTTTATAAACTCTGCCATAGTGCCCTTGTGTTTATAAAGCCTCCCATAGTGCCTGTGTCTGTTTATAAAGTGCCATAGTGTCCTTGTGTGTTTATAAAGCCTGCCACACTGCTACTGTGTGTTTATAAACTCTGCCATAGTGCCCTTGTGTTTATAAAGCCACCCATAGTGTCCTTGGCCATTCTTCCCAGTAGCTGTACTACTCTTTCTTTGTTTTGTGTTTTCTGAGAAAAAAGACTTTTGTGGAGTAAAGAGAGAGTGAGGTCCTCCGCGTCCTTAGAAGCCTAGAGAATATGTTTTTATTTCAGTCTAAACATCGCTAATAATTAGCCTTTTGATGTTCACTGCATCAGTAACTCAAGTGTACAGTCAGTCTCTTGTGTCCTCTGAAACATTGCTGGGTGTTCTCTTATCCATGTTTTATTTAAATTACTTCACTTTTATATGCAGATTTAAGTGCAAGGCTATTTATTTATTTATTTATTTATTTATTTATTTATTTACTTACTATTTTTCAGTCAACCATTAACATCCTAATTTAAGTGCAGCACTTTCATTTAATTTTGTGTCATATTCAGTCAGCCAGTCACACCCTGGTTTAAGTGCTGGGTTTCTTTTTTTATTTAATTTATGTTCTTTATTTATTTTTATTTAGTCAGCCATCAATACGTTGATTGTTGTAACAGCACTAGATGTAAGTTGTAATAGTCTGTTATTACACTGGAAAGCATGTGAGAATGCTATTACTTGAGAATACATGCATCATAATATTCTACTTGATTTATACTGCTCATTGTAAAATCTTGTGGTGATTAAAGGAATGAGTTTCCAGTAGTCTTCATATTCTGTACATGCATGCATGTATGTTGCGAGTGTGGCCATGGCTGCATTTTAGCATAGTTTTTTCAGGAATGGATAGAAGATGTGATGGAGTAATTTCAACTATCCTAGTTATTAACTCAATGAGTGTGTAGTCGAATGCTAAAACATTGACTTTTTGGCATAACAGGCAATTGGATGGTATTGACTTCCAAAACCACCGTACAGTTTTCTGTGGAGGATGTCAGGCATTAACCAGTGCTTCTTTGAGGACTGCAAGCCAAAGCATAGTGATTAAATGGTTATTTTACAGTAGGGACTGATCTTGTAAAAATCTGTGTTTGTAAGGTTCTTCACTGGTTGGGAAGTAGAGTCTACAGGACTGAGGTCAGACCACCTCTTTCATCTGGGTTCCTCTGATAACTTTGCGTTCCTCTGTGCAGCAGGAAGAGGGGTGCAGAATTTATTCATAACTGAAATGGTTTTTGGAAGGGCAGGGTGAATTGACAGGTGAATTCAAAGTCAATCTTTAATGCTTTGCAGCCCACTGTGTCAGAACGGGGACACTTTTTCTGCTGTGTTAGGTTGAATACACAAAAAGCCTTGGCATTTCCTTCTTATGCTATCCCATGAATCCTTGCAGATTGGGAATAGTGATGTCTCACTGCACCCTGAAATCACAGTTATGCACGGACAATAGGATCTAAGTTCTGTGGTATTTAGTGTATTATAAGTCGTGAATAAAATATACTATGCTCTTGCAGTTCTTGACCAATATGTAATGACTGCTTTATTACCAGTAATGGTCTGTCTGCAAGGTTTAGTATTGTATGGTGTGTTTGTCTATTCAATGTAAAATAATTTTTGTAATATAATTTAATGTAACTTTCTAATATAATTTTCTTTGTTCAATAGTTTGTTTCCAGCCTGTTTCTATTATACATGAAACTGGAAAGGAAAAAGACATTTACAGGCATAAAAACTGCGGTAAAATGTCTATGTTAAAAATCAGAAGGACACAGGACTGATCTCTCCATTTCACTATATTACAGGCATACCTAGAGCGACTTACACAACATTTACATAGTATTCATTTATACAGCTGGATATATACTGAAGAAATTCAGGCTAAATACCTTGCTCAAGTGTACCACGGCAGTGTCCTACCCAGGAATCGAATCTATGACTTTTCGGTCACAAGCCCAGTTCCTTACCCACTGTGCTACACTGCCGTTTTGTCACCATGTGACAGATGCAGGCACACAGGGACACTGCCGCACAGCTCTGGCTCTGCTCTGCTCTGCTCTGCTCTTAAGGGCTTCTGGACAAACACGCTAATCTGCTACTCTGAGCTGGACACGGAGCCCGAGGCTGGGCTTGCCCTCCTTGGCTGCTCGAAGTCCACTGTGCACCTGACCGTGACATCCAGCAGTCTCTGAGTTTTCCAAAAGACTTACCTTAGCAGACTGGGAAATCTCCTCCCTACCCGCTGTTTGCTGAAATGGTCTCCAATATACAAATGTCTGAATTTAGAAATGGAATATAGATTCATCAAAGGTACCTGTTCCCAAACATTTTCCACTGTTTGGGGACCATTTCTTAATTAAAGTGTGATGTGTATTTGAACCTGGCTAATAGGCTTGTACAGATAGGCAGTCAGTTATTATTATTATTATTATGCTGTTTTATTATTTTTCTGCGTTTGTGTTTTTTTGTTTTCTTGTTTATTTCTTGTAATAAGCAAATAAAATATATATTTTTAAAGTAAATATGCACTGGTATGGAATCCAGCTTGTGGCAGGGCGATGCCCAGTCAGCTCTGACCCAGAGAGGGGAGGGGTTCAGCCGTTGAAAGTGGCAGAAACTCAGCCTGTTAAACTGTACAGGAGCCTCTCCCTCGTATCCGTGCCAGTCCAGCCTGGCAACCGTGCTGTGGTCAGCAGCTGTGATTGGCATCGCATGCCTGGGCAGAGCGGGCATGTTCGTCTGCGCACTCCGCACAGGATCACTAAGGTTTCCACTGATCAGAAAGAGTACAGAGGGAGCGTGTCTGTGTGTGTGTGTGTGCGTGCGTGTGTGTCTGTGTGTGTGTGTGTGCATGTGTCTATGTGCGTGCGTGCGTGTGTGCGTGTGTGTGTGTGCGTGCGTGTGTGTGTGTGTCTGTGTGTGTGTGCGTGTGTCTGTGTGCGTGTGCGTCTGTGTGCGTGCGTGCGTGCGTGCGTGTGCGTGTGTGTGTCTGTGTGTGTGTGCATGTGTCTGTGTGTGTGTCTGTGTGTGTGTGCATGTGTCTGTGTGTGTGTCTGTGTGTGTGTGCGTGTGTCTGTGCGTGCGTGCGTGTGTGTCTGTGTGTGTGTGTGTGTGTGTCTGTGTGTGTGTATGTGTCTGTGTGTGTGTCTGTGTGTGTGCGTGTGTCTGTGTGTGTGTCTGTGTGCGTGTGCGTCTGTGTGCGTGCGTGCGTGCGTGCGTGTGCGTGTGTGTGTGTGTATACATAATAAAAGACAAGGCTGCAGTAAGGTATTGCCTAGTGGAGATTTAGTCTTTGAAATATTGAACACATTTCACCAGGAAATGCTATCTCAAAGTTTGTTTTCTGTGGGTAATTAATATAATGCATGTCTGCACTAAACATCTTTGAAATTCATCAGTTTGCCACATGATTTTATTCATATCCTTTACTCAGTGGCTCATTTCTTTTACGCATATTTTTGAAGCCTACTTATAACATAAGCAGCAGTAGTAATAAATCTTTACTGAACACTGTGACATAAAAATTATATTGATTTCAGAAGACCCAATTCCACCTATGACTACCATCCTGCATTTCCATTTACACAAAGCCTTAACATAGAGGCCTGACATAACGCGATGTCACCCTGTGATGTTTTTCTGTGAATATTTTTTTTTAAATCATATGGTTGTTTTGTATTCTGACGATAGAGGTGAATCATTTAATTAAATATGTTGCCATTGGTCCATATGGAAATAAAAAATTATTCTCAGGTAATCAGCATTTCATTTCTCCCCACCCCTAAGGCTGAGAATGTTCATATCCTTTCAGAATTTACGCTGATAAATTGGGCTGGAAAGGGAACTTAATATAAAGCTTTCTTCAGTGCTGAATGGAAGAATCCTGGATTTAATTTGTGACATTTTGTGTTTTGAAAGATGGAAGGAGATTAGGTGTGTGTGACTGCAGTTTTTCTGAATTTTTATTTTTCATTGATTGCACTGACTGCCGATCTCCACATAAGAAAAGAAAAAGTAAAGGTGGGAGTATACTTGCTGTGGAAATTTCCTTTGGCTAGTTCGCTCAGACCAAGTGATGTAAAACGACACATTTGTGGAGGAAACGAAACTCTATTGTGACTTCGCCCATCGCCGTGAGCAGATCCCTGCTGGCTGAACAAGCCGAGATGTTTGCACAGTGATGTCAGTGTGGACATTGCCATCAGTTGGTCCAAAGTGGGCAGTAGGTTTATACTCCAAATGACGAAAGAACTTAACGACTGGTGAACACGTCCACACTGTCGGTGTATAAAACGCATGTTCTTCATGTGATGCTGCTCCACACTGCTGGGGAATGCAGCGTTTCTGAAGCTCACTTCCTGGTCTCGAGACGTTGCTTGCTATTGGCTCCAGTATTGCTGTTTCAGCCACTCGTTTCAATGCAAGTCAATAGTATTAATACTGTCAGAATACAAAGTCATTTTTTTCCGTGAGAAAATTTAGTCATAATAGGTGTTCTGTTTTCATATAATGTCTGCCCATGTGGTAATTTGTTAGGTTATTGTGTTATTTGGACAAGACTGTAATATTTTTGTGGACGAATCAGGGACAGTTTATGTCACTGTATCTCACGCGCTTAGCAGATGACCGGACTTCATGCCCATGTAAGAGTGCCCCTTTTCCCTACTGCACAGCCTCTGGCTCCAGATTGTACGACATGGCGGTGCCCACAAACTGCACTTTTCACCGAGCCCATGGAGGGTCAGTGGGTGACGTCACAGTGACTTTGTCTGTATGTTTCTGCAATCTACGGTTTGGAGCTACCCTACACCAAACCTCACTGAAACAGTGGCAGCGGTGAAGGCAGAGCAGGTGTGGCAGTGGGAGAACTGGCTGAGACTTTGCTGTGTTTGGTAGTGCGGAACAGAAAGAAAGGCCAGGAGAGGGTGAATGCATCCTCTGCCACCGTGACGATGCTAGCAGGAGACAGTAGTGATGAGATGAGAGGGCCAATCACCCGTGACGCAACCATCCCTGTGGTATTTCGACCAATTGCAGACAGGGGGAGGTCTGCGATCTGGCGTGGAGTGTCACTGAACGCAGTTTGAGGCCGCTGGGGGTGTGCACACGTTTGTCCATGACGCTGTGCTCTGCTGCGTTTGATTTCAGCAGTTATCTTCACTTATCAAGTATACTTGTATACTTGATCTTGTAACCTAAAGGTCACAGGTTTGATTCCCCGGTAGGACACTTTCGTTGTACCCTTGAGCAAGGTACTTAACCTGCTCTGGTATATATCCAGCTACAGTGAACACTATAATTCATTGGACAGTGACACATTTTTTGTTATTTTGGTTCTGTACTTTAGCACTTTGAGTTTGCAAGGATATAATGAAGATGAGGTTGAAGTGCAGACTGTCAGCTTTAATTTGAGGATATTTTCATACATATCGGATGAACCGTTTAGAAATTATAGAACCTTTTGTACATGGTCCCCCCATTTTAAGGTACTACAAGTATTTGTTGAATTGGTTTCACAGATGTGTTTTGTTAGGCAGGTGTATTCATTTGTGTCGTTAGTGAATGCAGAAGAGATCTGTTGATGTCTAGTCTTGATTCTGGACTTTGTAATGTAATGTAATGTAATGTAATGTAATGTAATGACCGGAGAATACTCTCTATGGTGAAGAAAACCCCCCTGACAACAGCCCAACAGATCAAAAACACTCTCCTGGATGCAGGTGTAGATGTGTCAAAGTCTACCATACGTAGAAGACTACACCAGCAGGACTACAGAGAGTACCCTACAAGATGCAAATCATTGATAAGCCTGAAGAACAGAAAGGCAAGAGTATAGTTTGCTAAAAAGCGCCTAAAAGAGCCCCAAGAGTTCTGGAACAAAATCTTGTGGACAAACGAGATTAACATGTACCAGAGTGATGGAAAGAGGAAAGTGTGGAGAAAAAAAAGGAAATGCCCATGATCCAAAGCATACCACCTCATCGGTGAAACATGGTGGAGGGGGTGTTATGGCTTGGGCCTGTATGGCTGCCAGTGGAACGGGCTCACTTGTCGTCATCGGTGATGTGACTGCAGACAGAAATAGAACAATGAATTCTGAAGTCTACAGAAATATTTTATCTGCTCAGATAAAACCAAATGCCTCCAAACTCATTGGACGGCACTTCATCATGCAACAAGACAATGACCCGAAACATATTGCTAGAGCAACGAAGGGGTTTTTGACGGCCAAAAAGTGGAAAATCCTTGACTGGCCGAGTCAATCACCAGATCTGAATCCAATTGAACATGCATTTTACATACTGAAGAGGAGACTGAAGGAAAAAAGCAGGAACTGAAGATGGCTGCAGTACAGGCCTGGCAGAGCATCACCAGGGAAGATACCCAGCGTCTGGTGATGTCTATGCGTCACAGACTTGAAGCAGTCATTGCGTGCAAAGGATATGCGGCCAAATATTAAAAATGATTACTTTATTCTACATTGTGTTAAACTGTCCAATATTTTTTGATGCCGAAAATGGGGGGGGGAGGGGGGGGGACTACATACAAAAGGTTCTAGAATTTTTAAACGGTTCATTCGATATGTATGAATATACCCTCAGATTAAAGCTGACAGTCTGCACTTCGACCTCATTGTCGTTGTATCCTTTCAAACTCAAGGTGCTAGAGTACAGAACCAAAATAACAAAAAATGTGTCACTGTTCAATGAATTATGGTGCTCACTGTATATTAATTGGATACAATGTAAGTCGCTCTATATAAGAGCATCTGCTAAATGCCTGCAATGTAAGGTAGTGAGCAGATGAAGTCTAAAAACAAAGGCTTGCGTTTTCTGTAAATGGATTTCTCTTGTATGTTTATCTGTAATAAACAATATATTATTTTAATGGATTTCATTTGATGCAGACCTGAAAACACAGAGTTGAATTATTCAATGTAACTTACTGTTCCAGGCGTTAGGTCCTTACTGGTTTGTGTGCAGTGGCAGCTAAGTGTCCTCCTTTTCCTTGGAGCGGGAAGGAGGGGCTGCACTGCGGCGGGCGGGCCGCATATCTCCCTCTCCCTGTGACAGCGTGCTCACGAGGCCCCGGAGGCTGCTAAGTGTCTGACACGCGAGCCTCTGATCATATGGGCCGAGCGCTTTAAGTGTCTCCACTCATCCTCCACTCCAGTGCCACGCTTCAGCCCCGGAAGCAAGGCATTACTGCGAGCTGCGTGCCAGGCACAGCATGCATCATTTAAGCCAAGAGTTCATGAAAGTTTCTCTTTTTTGTTTTTGTTTTGTTTTCAGTTTCCATATCAGTTGCGATAAAGCAGTTCATTATAAAAGTGTGCATACCAAACAGATTTTGGCTGATGCCCATATTCATCGCACCAGTACAACCTATACTCTAATAATGTGTAATTATCCTTTGATAAATACATGGTGTGGATAATTCTTGTTGCCTTTTTTCCAAATAATTTTTCAGCGTGGGTGTATCTATTTCCAGAGCGTTTGTTTTTTTCATTTTTTCATTATGTTAATGTGTTTAAAATATGACAGTGCTGATTGTGGCCTTGAGTCCAGAGAGATGTAATTGCAAGCTGTTCTAGAAGGGGGAGTTTCTATCGGAAAGCTTCTCCTGACCTCATCAAGCAACAGAAACTCTGCTGTTTGATGGAATGTGTTAATCTGTGTTAATATGTGTTCTGGATCGCTGTGTTAGCCTGTGTTCCAGAGGAGCTGTGATAGTCTGTGTTCCTGAGGAGCTGTGTTAGTCTGTTCCTGAGGAGCTGTGTTAGTCTGTGTTCCTGAGGAGCTGTGTTAGTCTGTGCTCTGGGTCACTGTGTTAGTCTGTGCTCTGGATTGCTGTATTAATTTGTATTCCTGAGGAACTGTGCTAGTCTGTGGTCTGGAGAACTGTGATAGTCTGTGTTCCTGAGCAACTGTGTAAGTCTGTGCTCCTGGAGAACTGTGTTAGTCTGTGCTCCTGAGCAACTGTGTTAGTCTGTGTTCCTGAGCAACTGTGTTAGTCTGTGCTCCTGAAGAGCTGTGTTAGTCTGTGTTCCTGAGGAGCTGTGTTTGTCTGTGCTCCTGAAGAGCTGTGTTATTATGTGGTCTGGAGAACTGTGTTAGTCTGTGTTCCTGAGGAGCTGTGTTAGTCTGTGCTCCTGAGGAGCTGTGTTAGTCTGTGTTCCTGAAGTGCTGTGTTAGTCTGTGTTCCTGAGGAGCTGTGTTAGTCTGTGCTCCTGAGGAGCTGTGTTAGTCTGTGTTCCTGAAGAGCTGTGTTAGTCTGTGTTCCTGAGGAGCTGTGTGCGTCTGTGCTCCTGAAGAGCTGTGTTAGTATGTGGTCTGGAGAACTGTGTTAGTCTGTGTTCCTGAGGAGCTGTGTTAGTCTGTGTTCCTGAGGAGCTGTGTTAGCCTGTGTTCCTGAGGAGCTGTGTTCGTTTGTGTTCCTGAGGAGCTGTGTTAGTCTGTGCTCTGGGTCACTGTGTTAGTCTGTGCTCTGGATTGCTGTATTAATTTGTATTCCTGAGGAACTGTGCTAGTCTGTGGTCTGGAGAACTGTGATAGTCTGTGTTCCTGAGCAACTGTGTAAGTCTGTGCTCCTGAGCAACTGTGTTAGTCTGTGTTCCTGGGGAGCTGTGTTAGTCTTTGTTCCTGAGGAGCTGTGTTATTCTGTGTTCCCGAAGAGCTGTGTTAGCATGTGGTCTGGAGAACTATGTTAGTTTGTGTTCCTGAGGAGCTGTGTTAGTCTGTGTTCCTGTGGAGCTGTGTTAGTCTGTGGTCTAGAGAACTGTGTTAGCATTGCAGTAGCTAGTTGTGGCTGGGCATACAACTGAGAAAATAAAGGGAAAAAGTCATGAAAGTGTTTTTATAAAACTGTTAAAAAATCATGCCATGTGTTGTTTTCTTTTTGGTTGACATCTTGCACAATTCCAGTTGAAAGGAAGATGCACTTGCTTAAACCATAAACTGTGCCAAAGCTGAGCAGTTACAGTTTGTACTCTGGAAGACCCAAAAAAAGTTCCTGACATAGACAGTAAAATATGTGCCATTGCATTTTACTGCTAAATTTCTTATCATGTAGGCACAGCCATGCAGATTAGAGTTAAATTACTAAAGTAGATTTAAGCCTTTAACGGACAGTTTGAATCACACGGTGAAATTTATGAACCACTTTTCTTTATTCTAAAATGTCTAGTTGAATCAGGGAGAAAAAGTGATGCCCAATTCAAAGGAAATGTTTGCTTAAATAACTCACGGGACTTTGTGTATCACACTGGCAGAGTATGTAGTTATAGTGCTTATTTTCGGTGTGTACTCACCGTGTTGCTCTCTGTCTAACAGCTTGCAGGGATCACCGGTGCATGGTGACACACGTGCACTTGCAGAACTAAGACTGCGCTTTTGTTATGTATAGTAGATCAGAGGTCCCCCAACCTGGTTCTGGAGAGTTCCCGGGTCTGCTGGGTTTTCTCCTGGTCTGCTGGTGATAGCAGTACCCAGTCACCAGAAGCCCGGTATGATAAGTCCACTGTGCCTTTATTGAACTATGAAGTGTTGAGTAATGACAAATCCCCGCGACCCCTGCGGCTCTCCAGGACCAGGGCTGGGGACCCCAGCAGACCCTTCGGCTCTCCAGGACTGGGGCTGGGGACCCCAGCAGACACTGTGGCTCTCTGGGACCAGGGCTGAAGACCCCAGTAGACTGTGGCTTTCCAGGACCAGGGTTCGGGACCCCTTTAGAAAGGGAAGTCTTCTAGCAAATCAACAGTGACAATGAAAAACAATCAGAGCAGGGCCCCAAATACAAGGCCACGCTCTGTTTTTATTTTAGTGTGGGGTTGCAGTGCCAGTGTCACCGACATGTTGATCACACACCTCAACTTTTCCAATGTGTGTTTGAGGCAGCTTGTGTGCATTAGAGTGCTGTGGGTGTAAATGTGTGTGTTTGTGTGCATTAGTGTGCTGTGGGTGTAAATGTGCGTGTTTGTGTGCATTAGAGTGCTGTGGGTGTAAATGTGTGTGTTTGTGTTCATTAGAGTGATGTGGGTGTAAATGTGTGTGTTTGTGTGCATGAGTGTGCTGTGGGTGTAAATGTGTGTGTCTGTGTGCATTAGAGTGCTGTGGGTGTAAATGTGTGTGTTTGTGTGCATTAGAGTGCTGTGGGTGTAAATGTGTGTGTGTTTGTGTTCATTAGAGTGCTGTGGGTGTAAATGTGTGTGTGTGTGTGTGTGTGTGCATTAGAGTGTTGTGGGTGTAAATGTGTGTGTTTGTGTTCATTAGAGTGCTGTGGGTGTAAATATGTGTGTTTGTGTTCATTAGAGTGCTGTGGGTGTAAATGTGTGTGTGTGTGTGTTTGTGTTCATTAGAGTGCTGTGGGTGTAAATGTGTGTGTGTGTGTGTGTGTGTGTGTGCATTAGAGTGCTGTGGGTGTAAATGTGTGTGTTTGTGTTCATTAGAGAGCTGTGGGTGTAATCGTGTGTTTGGAGCAGCTTGTGTCCAATTGAGCACCATCTTCTCTTTGGCCCCGCCTTCTCTGTGTGGCCCCGCCTTCTATGTGTCACCCCTCCTGCCCTGCCCCACCACCTCCCCCATTTTGGCCCTGGTTGTCAGTGCAGAAGGCAGTTGACTCAAGCCGCCAGCGACTGTTTAATGGCCTGTAATGGTATGTGCTTATGCCTGCTCTACAGTGTAGTAAAGTGTGATGGGTCCCTTGGGTCTGCAAGGTTGTGAAGTGAAAATTGCCCTGCCTGCTCGTTTTGGGATCAGGGTCTTTTGCATCCCTTGTTCTGTTTTTTCAATGTCTAATCAGACTTTGAATAATGGCCACTGCTATGATGATCTGCATGACAAAAGCAAGTAACTGTGTGATATGTTAGAGTTATAGCCACAGTGAAGCATTCACGTTGATGACAGTGAGAGAGTTGCGGGGGAGGTCAGAGATGTGGGCGGGGCTCTGTAGCTGTGACATCGCAGGCTTGCTGCTAGGGATGATGCCTGGGCTGGGTTGGGTTTAAGTGGGCTGGAGAGCCAGAAACTGCTCATTCAATATCGTGAGAAAGAAATGAGAAGGGAAACGAACATTGAGAATCATTGTAAATATGAATATATATTTTTTAAATAATGAGGTAATTTTGTATTGTATGGATTTATTTATTCATTAGTGGGTTTGTTTATTTATTTTTTGTGTAATTTTAGCTTTATTTCCTTCCGTGGTGTTCACCACCCCACCCAGCTGTGTTATTGGAGAGAGTGCAGGCCCACACGCCCTCCCCAAACCCCTGATCTCACGCTGGCCTTTGCTGGGGCAGAGGAGAGCGTTTAATATTCAGCTTGTGCAGGTGGACTGTGGGCGCCCTCGGGGGGCAGGTGGGGGTGGGGTGTGGTCGGGGGGTGATGAATGACGGCTGCCCCACCCTGTGGCGTGCCTCCCAGGTGAATGCACCTCACTGAACGCCACCGTGTCTTCACTGAACGAGCCATCCAGCATCCGCATGCTCATCTCTCTCAACCGTGTGCTCTATATGGCTTTGCTTTGTTACTGCACACTTTTCCCTCTCAGTCGTGTGCTGAATACAGCTTTGCTTTGTTACTGCACACTTTTCCCTCTGAGTCGTGTGCTCTATACAGCTTTGCTTTGTTACTGCACACTTTTCCCTCTGAGTCGTGTGCTCTATACAGCTTTGCTTTGTTACTGCACACTTTTCCCTCTGAGTCGTGTGCTCTATATGGCTTTGCTTTGTTACTGCACACTTTTCCCTCTCAGTCGTGTGCTCTATACGGCTTTGCTTTGTTACTGCACACTTTTCATTTTAGTGTTACTTCATGGGCAGCCGTGTAGTACAGTGGGTAGGGAGCTGGGCTCATAACCTAAAGGTTGCCGGTTCACGTCCCTGGTATGACTCTGCTGCTTTATCCTGAGCAGGGCACTCATATATATCCAGCTGTATAAATGCTGTGTAAAACATCCAAGTCACTGAATAAGCACGTCTGCTAAATGCCCGTAGTGTAATTTATTGTTATTTGTTCCTCATTTTCCATTTGCCTTATATTTAGGTTATTGAATTATTTATGGTGAAAACATTGGCTTATGTAGCATAACGGTCGCAGTGTTTCTGAGTGACAGCATTTTTTGGTTTTTTTTGTATCACTATACACTTTAAAAAGAATATGTCTCTTGGTAAGTTGCAATATACACATATTCCATAAGGACTGGTGATTTCACCAGTGGTTTTCTTAATTAGGCATGGAATTTGCTTGCAAAAGCTATTTCTGTTTTACGATTCTACAATTTACAGTTTAGTCACATGCTTTTAACCAAAGCGAAAAAAAGGTTTCTACAGTGTGGCAAAACAATTTGGACAATTGTGTTATGTTAGCAGTGGAGAATTCACAGATTAGTGCATGAGTCCTGCATGGCTGAAGCAGCAGAGGTCAAAGGTCACTCGACAGGTGCACATTGGGAGGTGTGTACCTGACTACCGGCGGCACAATGGTGCATTGGGTAGCACTGTCGCCTCACAGCAAGAAGGTTGTAGGTTCGAATCTCAGCTTGGGTCTTTCCGTGTGGAGTTTTCATGTTCTCCCCGTGTCCGTGTGGGTTTCCTCCCTCCAAAGACATGCAGGTAGGCTAATTGGAGACTCTAAATTGCCCATAGGTATGAGTGTGTGAGTGAATGGTGTGTGTGCCCTGCGATAGATTGGCGGCCTGTCTAGGGTGTATTCCTGCCTCTCGCCCAATGCACGCTGGGATAGGCTCCATCATCCCCCGTGACCCTGCTCAGGATAAGCAGGTATAGATAATGGATGGATGGTACCTGACTACCTGAGTGGATTGTACTAATGTTCCTGTTCTGCACTATTCTGCTCATTATTTCCACAGGTTTAATATCAGCCAACCAGTGGCTACTGTGTCTAATAATTTACTGTTTTTTACAATGCAGTAGAAATGCACGTTTATATAGTGCACTCCATTGAAACACTCCAGGGCACTTTACAGGGAAATTAAAATGAAGATAAGGAATCCACTAAGTGATCGGAGTGGGTGAAACAGGCCCAGAAGAGCAGTCTGGAGACCTGAATTAATGGAGCTAAATGCTAAACGAGGCTAAGATGTGGTCTGGAACTGAATTACAAAAAAAAAAAATCTAAAAGAAATCTGAAAGCACCATCTCTTCCTTCTACTTCCCCTCTTTAAAATGTTGAAGAGATGAGTTTCACAATGTCGCGTGTGACTTGGAACGTAAGGTTCTTTTTTCCATTATGCAAAAACTATGTTTTCAGTTATCTCTGATCTCTGAACTTATTAATCATAAAGAGCCTTTGGAGTGTTATATTGGTCCCTTTTGGTTTTCAATGGCAGGAGATGTTACTGTTTTTGTTACATTTCCCATATTTGCACTTGGGTCTTTGGGGGTTCTTTTTATATCTGTAATTTGCCACTATGTGCATATTTTTCAATGAAAATTGAAAGTGAAGACCTGCAGCTGGTGTGTTATTTTAACCCAACTGTTCAGCATTCTGGAACGGGAGTCTTGGGCATAGTTCGCTGCTTCAGAGGGTTGTTATAAAGGGTTTTTAAATGCTATGCAAGGGGAACCTGATGTCTGATCTCATGAATTCAATTATTTACGCTCCGCCGTACACAGGGTGGCGAGTGGGGAAATTGGATAGACGCTTGTGTCCTTGCTTTTCACAATTCCGCAAGTTGTTGACACAGTTTTATAAATGTGCGCTTTGTCAGCAGTTTACTTGGTCTCTTTGGATCTCAATGGCCTGGTGTATGACATTTACATTCAAGAGTGTAGAAAACACACACACACACACCCACACACACTCTCAGACACACACACACTCACTCGCACATACGGACATGCACACACTCACACACGCACACACCGACACACACTCTCAGACACACACACACAGACGCCCTGGTACTGTACATACTTCTGCATAATGAGTCATGAGCATTTGTGCGCAGTACATTAGCATGTTGGGATAAATTTGATCAAACGTCTTCTCTGGGTTTCGACCCAAATGCAACCCCAACTACAATTTTTAACCTAATATTTTTGAAAATAAATCCTCTTTTTAAAATGTATTTTAATTCTTTCATTTCCCCCTCTTGGGCTACTTTGGAACGCATAATGGTATTCATCTGCTGCTCTGATTGCTGAATCCTCCGTTATGGGAGAACGTGAAAAAGCGTGTGCTCTCCAGAGTGCATGAGACTGCTGTGACTTTTCACACGCTGATCTCAAACAGACGAGTTCTTCTGCTATTCACCCCACGGTCCACACGCTGGGCTCAAACAGACGAGTGCTTCTGCTGCTCACCCCACGGTCCACACGCTGGGCTGAAACAGACGAGTGTTTCTGCTGTTCACCCCACGGTCCACACGCTGGGCTCAAACAGACGAGTGCTTCTGCTGCTCACCCCACGGTCCATACGCTGGGCTCAAACAAACGAGTGCTTCTGCTGTTCACCCCACGGTCCACACGCTGGGCTCAAACAGAGGAGTGCTTCTTCTGTTCACCCCACGGTCCACACGCTGGGCTCAAACAGACGAGTTCTTCTGTTGTTCACCCCACGGTCCACACGCTGGGCTCAAACAGACGAGTGCTTCTGCTGTTCACCCCACGGTCCACACGCCGGGCTCAAACAGACGAGTTCTTCTGCTGTTCACCCCACGGCCCACACGCTGGGCTCAAACAGACGAGTGCTTCTGCTGTTCACCCCACGGTCCACACGCTGGGCTCAAACAGACGAGTTCTTCTGTTGTTCACCCCACGGTCCACACGCTGGGCTCAAACAGACGAGTGCTTCTGCTGTTCACCCCACGGTCCACACGCTGGGCTCAAACAGACGAGTGCTTCTGCTGTTCACCCCACGGTCCACACGCTGGGCTCAAACAGACGAGTTCTTCTGCTGTTCACCCCACGGTCCACACGCTGGGCTCAAACAGACGAGTGCTTCTGCTGCTCACCCCACGGTCCACACGCTGGGCTCAAACAGACGAGTGTTTCTGCTGTTCACCCCACGGTCCACACGCTGGGCTCAAACAGACGAGTGCTTCTGCTGTTCACCCCACGGTCCACACGCTGGGCTCAAACAGACGAGTGCTTCTGCTGTTCACCCCCACGGTCCACACGCTGGGCTCAAACAGACGAGTGCTTCTGCTGTTCACCCCACGGTCCACACGCTGGGCTCAAACAGACGAGTTCTTCTGCTGTTCACCCCACGGTCCACACGCTGGGCTCAAACAGACGAGTGCTTCTGCTGTTCACCCCACGGTCCACATGCTGGGCTCAAACAGACGAGTGCTTCTGCTGTTCACCCCACGGTCCACACGCTGGGCTCAAACAGATGAGTTCTTCTGCTGTTCACCCCACGGTCCACACGCTGAGCTCAAACAGACGAGTTCTTCTGCTGTTCGCCCCACGGTCCACACGCTGGGCTCAAACAGACGAGTTCTTCTGCTGTTCACCCCACGGTCCACACGCTGGGCTCAAACAGACGAGTTCTTCTGCTGTTCACCCCACGGTCCACACGCTGGGCTCAAACAGACGAGTGCTTCTGCTGTTCACCCCACGGTCCACACGCTGGGCTCAAACAGACGAGTGCTTCTGCTGTTCACCCCACGGTCCACACGCTGGGCTCAAACAGACGAGTGCTTCTGCTGTTCACCCCACGGTCCACACGCTGGGCTCAAACAGACGAGTTCTTCTGCTGTTCACCCCACGGTCCACACGCTGAGCTCAAACAGACGAGTTCTTCTGCTGTTCGCCCCACGGTCCACACGCTGGGCTCAAACAGACGAGTTCTTCTGCTGTTCACCCCACGGTCCACACGCTGGGCTCAAACAGACGAGTGCTTCTGCTGTTCACCCCACGGTCCACACGCTGGGCTCAAACAGAGGAGTGCTTCTGCTGTTCACCCCACGGTCCACACGCTGGGCTCAAACAGACGAGTGCTTCTTTGCAACTCTTAAATCTCCTATTTTGAAAGACATTGTAGGCATTAAGTGAGCCTTCATGTGTGTAAACAGACCCAGCTGCGGCTCTCTCTGGTCTGTGTGGTCCGCTGGCTGGAAGGAGGCCGCCATTCTCACGTTTCACTCCTCCCATTAATGCTGATGATTAAATTTAATCTTGCGTGCTGCCGTACAGTTGTATGCTGTCAGAGATAATGCAACTCGTTCATAAATCAGATTCATCGAAGCTGCTGTTAAACCAGCAGCAGGACAACCAAAGGACTGCTGGGACCTCTTATTTTTGAACTCGCGTTTTAATTTGTTTCAAGCCGAAGGTGGTTCTGTGTGCTGCTGTTGCCTAGCGCTCTCTCTACCTCATGTCCATTACCACTGCGGCTCCCAATCCCCCCACAGTTGAGGCGATTTACCTCTTTCATTAGGTGGGAATGGAAAGGGGATCCCGTCCTGCCGTGAACCATGCATATTTCTCCAAAACGCAATGCAGCATGCACATCTGTTCCCAGAACTGCACCTACCCATTTTACTGTTAACCGACCAACATGCCGACATGCCGTTTTCCCTTTGTTGCAACCAGAACTGTATTTGCAATAAAACACAGGGCCGGAATATATGGAAGAATGTAAGAATTTGTGGGCAGAATTGCATTGCAGTGCTTAATTAGTTTGAGTGCTGCAGCCAAAATACTCTTCCTGGCACATCAGATTTATGCTGACAGGAAGACCAATCTCAGAAGCTGGGTATGTGAATCTGTGTAGAGAATATACTGTGTACAATATACAATATGCAGAATATACATCTGCCTTCTCTTCATTTTTAATGGAAATGCTAATAATCAATGACAAGGAAAATAATTAATTTCTTCTTCTTCTTTCGGCTGTTCCCGTTAGGGGTCGCCACAGCGGATCAGGTCCGCATATTTGATTTGGCATATGTTTTTACGCTGGATGCCCTTCCCGACGCAACCCTCCCCATTTATCTGGGCTTGGGACCGGCACTAGGAATGCACTGGCTTGCGCATCCCCAGTGACTGGGTTAAGGAAAATAATTAATTTCATGTAATTCATTTGATTAATTTAAAATTTAAGTTCATATTTATTTTAGTTTTGATCGTGTTGGACAAGAAACCAAATGAGTTTCAACCTATGACTGATTATCAGTCCTGATAGCATGTAAGATAAAACATTCATTTCCTAGCTTGTCAGTGGTAAAAGTTGCATATTTGTAAAAGTTTATTGCGGTTTTATTTTTAGCGATAGAGAGTGCAAACCTCGCCTCTCGATCTTTCATGAGCTGTTTCAGTTTTTATCCCAGGGAAGTTCATACTTTTAAGTGCATTTTTAGGACCAATGCCACCCTGTGACATCCTCAGTGTTTCCCCAAGAGGGTTGGCATGTGTGAAGATGAGCTTGTGCTTAGCACTCTCTGAACTTGGTCATTAATGAGTTGCATATTCATTAGAAATGAGAGCAATGCTAATGGAAGGACTCATCATATGTCTGTGATATGCACACATACTGTATAGTAATATCACATACATGTGTTCAGCATGATCATATATCTAAATTGTATTGTGTAAACAAAGGGTTTATAAGCAATATGTTATTCAGCAAAATTATTTTATAGAAGACACTTTTATCATGAGGGGCCAATTATGCTGAAGGTAAAAACCAAAGGTTTCACTTTTAATCTATTCCCTTTTTTGGTCACTTTCAACCACACTCGTAAGCTATTGAAAACTGTTCAAGATCGCAAAAGCATTTAAATTGCAGAACTGGAGAAAATGTAAATATTCTTATGTACAGAAATTTGCATCAAGTCCTATCCAACTTATTTATTTTGCATAATCTAAACTGATTAGCTACATTCGATTGTGAATGAATTTAATGGTTTTCATTTGCAACTTCAGCCAGGAGTTTCTGTTTGCAGAGGCATTAAAAATGCAAAGCTGGATGAAATGTAAATGTTCTAATATACATAAATTGGCAACAAGTATTATCCAGCTATTTATTTTTTACATAATCTGCACCTGCTGATTTTATGCATTTGATAACAAATAGTTTTCATTTTGTAACTCTTAAATTATGTCTTCGTCCCAGACATTATAGAGCTCACTGTAGTAGAGCTTTGAAGATCTATTTGTACCTTTCCCTCCTTTCTTTTGAAGTAATTGTTTGGCATCAGTAGGCAGTATACCTGTCTCCTCAAAGTATTGCTTTTTTCATAACAATAAAGTTTAACAGCAGGAATCAAATACCTATCACTTAAAATAAACAAGAGCCGACAGACCTGCTCTGTGCGTAAAACTCTTTCCAGCAAAGCCAAGTCTTAGCATTAGCAATCGCATTAGCAAAGTAAGCAATGAGAAAATGAAAGCTGTAAGGCTGTAAATGTGCATTATAGAACAGGCTGCATTATGGGCTGTAAAGAACAGGCTGCATTATGAACTGTAAAGAACAGGCTGTGCATTATTAACTGTAAAGAACAGGCTGTGCATTATGAACTTTAAAGAACAGGCTGTGCATTATGAACTGTAAAGAACAGGCTGTGCATTATTAACTAAAGAACAGGCTGTGCATTATGAACTGTAAAGAACAGACTGCATTCTGGACTGCAAAGAACAGGCTGTATTATGGACTGTAAAGAACAGCCTGTGTATTATGGACAGTAAGAATAGGCTGCATTATGGACTGTAAAAAACAGGCTGCATTATGGTCTGTAAAGAACAAGCTATGCATTATGGACTGTAAAGAACAGGCTGTTCATTGTGGACTGTAAAGAACAGGCTGCATTATGGACTGTGAAGAACAGGTTGTTAATTCTGGACTGTAAAGAACAGGCTGCATTATGGACTGTAAAGAACAGGCTGCATTATGGTCTGTAAAGAACAGGCTGTTCATTATGGACTGTAAAGAACAGGTTGTTAATTCTGGACTGTAAAGAACAGGCTGCATTATGGACTGTAAAGAACAGGCTGCATTATGGTCTGTAAAGAACAGGCTGTTCATTATGGACTGTAAAGAACAGGCTGTTCATTATGGTCTGTAAAGAACAGGCTGTTCATTATGGTCTGTAAAGAACAGGCTGTTCATTATGGACTGTAAAGAACAGGCTGTTCATTATGGACTGTAAAGAACAGGCTGTGCATTATGGACTGTAAAGAACAGGCTGCACTATTTTATTTTATTTAGCCTAACCTTTATTTACCCAGGGTAGGTTCGCTGAGCACGAATGCTCTTTTGCAGGAACGCACTGCTTCACACTCATACACATTCACACCTGGGAGCTGCCCAGTACAACCACAATCCTCTATTGTTGGCCATTGAGCAGCTCCACTGGAGGGAGAGAACATTTTTAGCCAATTAATTCAGGGGATGATTAGGTGGCAAGTTTTTGCGAGAGCCAGATCTGGGATTTTAGCCAGGACACCGGGAAACCCCCTATTCTTTGCGAATAGTGTCATGGGATCTTTAATGACCACAGTGAGTCAGGACCTCGGTTTTAACGTCTCATCTGAAAGACGGCATCTCCTACAGCACAGTGTTCCCGTCACTGCACTGGGACATTGGGGTTTATTTGACCAGACGGAAGATTGCCCCCTGCTGGCCCACCAACACCACTTGCAGCAGCAACTCAGTATTCCTCGGTGGTCTCCCATCTAAGTACTAACCAAGCCCACACTTGCTTAGCTTCAGCCAGTCGGCAGGAGCAGAGTGCGTGGTGGTATGGCTGCTGGCTAGGATAGTATTCATGGAAGGTCTTGGAGAAGGAGTGTTGATGTAGAATAGATTTTTCCTGTTGGCTCATAATGCATATGGTTTGGATATGGACAGGATATTGCTCATCCTTGATAAGCAGCCCCCCTCAGTGATGCTTTTTGAATAACGGCTGTGATCTCATTTTGTATGAAGCCATTCTAGTGCACTGAAATAAAAAATTAAAACTTAAAAAATATTTATTACATATAATTTCCTCAGAAGACATTGGCTTTCAGAATGACTGTCTTTAATGATTTTAACCAGACAAGCCTGTTCTTTCAGTCTTACTCTGTGGTGTGCGCACCAGTAACTGTTTCTTCAGTTACCACATCGTTTATTTCTCACCGTGATCATCTTGCGCTAAGTCCGCCAACCGCGCCCAGAGTTAACTTCGCATTTTTGGCACTGCGTCTGGCAACTTTGGTGTTTTATTATTCTGGGGGACTTAGGAAACCAGCGGGACCGCGGCATAATGATCAGCGGTGCTGCCGAGGCCCCCTGAGCCGTCTGTGGGTGTGCCTGCTGGGCCCGGGTTGGCCCCTGTGATTATTATCAAGAGTGAAAAGTTTCGCTTACCGCCTTATGCATGTGAAAGGGGAAAATAATGAGCGCGGTAAAGAAAAGAAAGGGCTGCAGGAAATTAAAATGGTTTGTCCTTGTTCTGCTTTCCTCACCACAGGGAGGATTTGCTGGACCACAGAAAAGTTTGCTTTGCGTTGTCACGGTAATTGCCTTTTAGCATTGCCCACGCAACACATGAAATATTCATTTTGGCGAATATGAAATCCTTAAACTAACAGGAAAACCAAAATCACTCTTATATATGCACATGTGCTGGGAATTCAGGGAGGTTTGTGTAAGGGACAAAGAGACAGTGTAAGAGAAAGATGGTGAGGGTGAGGGAGGGAAGGTGAGAGGGTGAGGGAGAGAGGGCGAGAGAGACAGTGAGAGAGGGTGAGGGAGGGAAGGCGAGAGAGACAGTGCAAAGAGGGTGAGGGAGGGAAGGCGAGAGGGTGAGGGAGGGAGAGAGAGAGGGTAAGGGAGAGAGGGTGAGAAAGACAGTGCGAGAGGGTGAGGGAGGGAGGGAGAGAGGGTGAGGGACAGTGTGAGTGAGGGAGAGAGGTTAAGGGAGACAGGATGAGGGAGAAAGCATGAGAGGGAGAAAGGGTGAAGGAGAGAATGAGTGAGAGGGTGAGGGAGGGGAGGAGAGAGGGTGAGAGAGAGGGAGGGAGAGACGGTGAGAGAGGGAGGGTGAGAGTGTGAAAGGGGAAAAGACAGGGAGTGAGAGGGAGGGATGGAGGGTGAGAAGGTGAGCAAGCGAGGGTGAGGGAGAGAGAGGGTGAGGGACAAAGTGTGAGATAATGAGGGAGAGAGGGAGAGAGGTAGGCAGGGGGGATGAGAGGGTGAGGGAGAGAGGGAGGGAAGGTGACCTTACCTGTGCAGAAGTCTGTATGACCTTACATGAGCAGTGGTCAGTATGACCTTACCTGTGCAGCAGTCTGTATGACCTTACCTGTGCAGCAGTCTGTGTGACCTTACCTGTGCAGAAGTCTGTATGACCTTACCTGAGCAGTGGTCAGTATGACCTTACCTGTGCAGCAGTCTGTATGACCTTACCTGAGCAGCAGTCTGTATGACCTTACCTGTGCAGCAGTCTGTATGACCTTACCTGAGCAGTGGTCAGTATGACCTTACCTGAGCAGCAGTCTATATGACTTTACCTGAGCAGCAGTCTGTATGACCTTACCTGTGCAGCAGTCTGTATGATCTTACCTGTGCAGCAGTCTGTATGACCTTACCTGTGCAGCAGTCTGTATGATCTTACCTGTGCAGCAGTCTGTATGACCTTACCTGTGCAGCAGTCTGTATGATCTTACCTGTGCAGCAGTCTGTATGACCTTACCTGTGCAGCAGTCTGTATGATCTTACCTGTGCAGCATTCAGCGGGGGAAAGACTGGGCTGAGTTTCCATGCAGATCACACTCTTTTCACTGCAGCTGATGAATTCTCATTTCCTTTCTATACTTTTTTAGTGTTCTTAGTTCATGCACAGAAATATATTTGAGTATTATTAAACCTCCATTATAACCCATTGCATTCATTTGAAATGTCTTCATTTTTCAAATGTTTCAATTCCCGTTCAATGTCATGAACATGAACTATTCCAAAAACTTAATTGATTTCATTAAAAAAAAAATTCCTACATTTTCTTGGTTCAAGGTATTTTTAATAGCAAGACAATTCTGGTTCAAATGAAATACCAGATGAAATTCAATGAGGATATTTACACAAAAAGTTGTTTTGAGAATTTAAATGTGGAGAGAATACACATCAAGGACAGAATTGATTGCTTACTATCAAGAGCCACAATGTAAATAAGTTTCTAACTTTATTGTGCCATCCCCAACAATGTGATATTCTGTATTTCTGTATTTGTATATCAGTTTGTCAAATATAACTAACGAACTAACTAATGGTACAAGTTAGTTTTGTGTTGTATCATATGTAACCATATTCAAAATGAAACAGTTATTTTTCATCATGATGTACATTCATAGCTTTAAATGTTAGGTGTGGTGTTAATACATTTTCAACAGGTTGTGCCTTTGTAAAGTTTCCTATTGTTTGAATGTTGCTTTTTAATCCTTTGCTTGAAATGACAGTGCTGCTGAAATGTTTCACTTTCACTCTCCTAATCTAGCCAGCAAGGTTACAAAGTAATTTTTGAGCAGTTGATATCCATTTTTTTATTTGTAAGGCTCATCATGTGATGATGATCATTTTATGTTCACTTAGTGTTGCTTTAATTCATTATTGGTTTAAAATGAATTTTTCAGTTTCTCTTGAGCTTTTTTTTCATGCCTCAGTTTTTCACCTATGGTGAGACCAATGGTGCAACTTTTTTCCAGTTGTACCTGAAACATTAAGATTCCTCTTAGTTATTTGCATGAGGAATGTTTTTAATTGTTGATTTCTTTTAAAACAGCCAAGGAAAACCATGCGGATACACAATGTTTGGGACAAAGGCATATATTTTTTTCACTTTATTTGGCTCTGTGCTCCACAATGGTATATTTATAAGCTAACAATTCACAAGTGGTTGAAGGACAGGTTTTCAGCTATTATTAAATGGTGTTTTATATACATTTTGGTTACACCATGTGGAAATTATAGCACTTATTATACATCGTCCCTTCATTTCAGGGCACCATAATATTTGGGACACCTGACTTCACAGGTGTTTCCGATTAGTCAGGTGTGTTCAGTTGCAGTTTTTAGAGAGCGTTCAATATCTAGTCTTGATGGTAGGCTTTTGATTACCTTTGGAGTCTTTTATTGGCGTTTGTCAACATGATGGCCAAAGTTGTGCTAATGAAAGTCAAGGAAGCCGTCATGAGGCTGAGAAATAAGAAAGAAAAAACAGAGGCCAGACTTCAGGCTCACCAAAATCAACAATTTGGAACTTCATTAAGAAGAAAGAGAGCACTGGTGGGCTCAATAATTGCAAAGGGCCTGGTAGGCCAAGGAAGACCTCTACAGTTGATGAAGAAAAAAACCCAAACACAGCAGAAACACTCTTCAAGAGGCCGGTGAACATGTGTAAGTGACTACTGTCAGCAGAGGAGTTCAGGAACAGAACTGCAGAGGCTGCGCTGCAAGATGCAAACCACCAGCTGCGAAAACAGGATGGGCAGGTTACAGTTTACTTAGAAGTACCTAAAAGAAAGAGACCTATAAAAAGGTCTTGTGGACAGATAAAACCCACATTTACTTGCCAGTGATCCTAAACATACGGCTAAAGCAACATGGAGTTTTTTAAAGCTAAAACTGGAAAATGCTTGACTGGCCAAGTCAGTCACCTTATCTGAGCCTAACCATATGTTTCATGTGCTGAAGAGAAATCCTCAGGCGACTAGCCCCTGAAACATGCAGGAGCTGAAAAGTCTTGTAATGTGGGTTGTAACCTAAAGGTCAAAAGACCAACTCCTTACCCATTGTACCCGTGTGCTAGGTACTTAACCTACATTGTTTCAGTATATATCCAGCTGTATAAATGGATACAATGTAAATGCTAAAAAGTTGTGTAAGTCACTCTGGATAAGAGAATCTGCTAAATGCCTGTAATGTAATGTAACGTTAACTGATCGTATTAAGCAAAGGCTTAATTAGGCTATCGATAGCATCAAAGCTATCTAGGATTCCCTGGTTGGGTTAGTTAGCTGCGTTGCGTTTCATGCACATTGAGCTAGGTAGCATGCGTAAAACACCTAAAGCAAGGCGTGAAAAGATGCATTCTTATCTCCGCAATCTCTTTAATCACATAATAAGGCATCGTTGAACTGGATAGTTAATTTTAGCAGCAGACCCGCGCATTATGTATTTGAGAATTTGGTTATGGCTTTGAACTTGGGAGCGCACACTACATAATTATTCATTCTGGGTGAGTGTTTTGGCCACCGCACATTGGTCAATGCAAATTAGAAACATTTGTGACGTCACAAATTTGGTCTCAAAGCCACCAATACCAAATACTCCACCAGGCGGCAATGTCAAGCATTGTATAGTTTTTAGGGAAAAAAATCTAATTCATTACATACATGTATGAAATACTTTTAAAATCAATGTGTAAGTAACCTTATAGTCTTTGGTCATAATATAAGCTTTTTAAAATCATGATTTTGACTGCACAGGGTCTCTAATAACATGTGAATTGTATTAAAAACGTGAGAAAAAGAACAATCCTGAATCTGCAGCGATGGGCCACTTCAACACTTCCACACTTTCAATCACACATCAACCAACCAAGTGTGCCCAGAAAGACTGGGCTGTTCATGTAGTCAGACATTTTATAAAACGTTTAATTAATGCAATGACAAAATTATAATACAATTGGGCAATTTTGGACTTAATGACTACATCATACAGAAATCAGAATTATAATGCGAATGCGATAATTATCACACATCTGGCAACGCTGGAGAGACGTAGCTGCCCTCGGTCTCCCCCTTGGTCTGGCTTGGTTAAGCAGGCATTACTGGCCGCCTCATTGTCTGCATGCAGTTGCACATTCTCACATGAATCAAAAACAGAGAGGTAGATGTGTTCAGACTTGATTCAAATTTTGGAACAATTATTTTAGTTAGTGATGATTCTCATTTATTGGACCATAGTTTTCACTGGTTGTGCTATCAGTGCAGGGTGTGATGTGGAAAGATGATACCTATTTTCTCTGAATAATAATTATTGCCATTGCATACTCTGCAAACTGGTACTCAGGCATTTTAATGCATTTAACATAATCATTCAAAGCAATTGGTGCTTTATATCAATGAATCATTTTTGTGACTTTTTTCATCAAAATGTGGGTGGATTGTTATGCTGTTATTTGTTTGGCTTTTTGTGAAGATGGTTGTCACTTTACAGTTGCAGGTGCAGTGCAAGCCCTGTGGAAGCTCTGATAAATCTGCACGTTAGATTAACTGGCTTTTCAACTTTGCCAACATGTTACCTGGAAGGCCTGTTACCGTGGGCTACAGTGTGCACTGTGTTTCTGTCCTGAGATCCATGGGGAGTTGCTGAATGAAGGCAGGTGTTTAGAGAGGAACATGCTCCAGACACAGCCAGTAGGCAGGTGTTTTAGAGAGGGACATGCTCCAGACACAGCCAGTAAGCAGGTGTTTTAGAGAGGGACATGCTCCAGACACAGCCAATAGGCAGGTGTTTTAGAGGGGAACATGCTCCAGACACAGCCAGTAGGCAGGTGTTTTAGAGAGGGACATGCTCCAGACACAGCCAGTAGGCAAGTGTTTTAGAGAGGGACATGCTCCAGACACAGCCAATAGGCAGGTGTTTTAGAGAGGGACATGCTCCAGACACAGCCAATAGGCAGGTGTTTTAGAGAGGGACATGCTCCAGACACAGCCAATAGGCAGGTGTTTTAGAGAGGGACATGCTCCAGACACAGCCAATAGGCAGGTGTTTTAGAGAGGGACATGCTCCAGACACAGCCAGTAGGCAGGTGTTTTAGAGAGGGACATGCTCCAGACACAGCCAGTAAGCAGGTGTTTTAGAGAGGGACATGCTCCAGACACAGCCAATAGGCAGGTGTTTTAGAGAGGGACATGCTCCAGACACAGCCAGTAGGCAGGTGTTTTAGAGAGGGACATGCTCCAGACACAGCCAATAGGCAGGTGTTTTAGAGGGGAACATGCTCCAGACACAGCCAATAGGCAGGTGTTTTAGAGAGGGACATGCTCCAGACACAGCCAAAAGGCAGGTGTTTTAGAGAGGGACATGCTCCAGACAGCCAATAGGCAGGAGTTTTAGAGAGGGACAGGGACATGCTCCAGACACAGCCAATAGGCAGGTGTTTTAGAGAGGGACAGGGACATGCTCCAGACATGGCCAGTAGGCAGGTGTTTTAGAGAGGGACATGCTCTAGACACAGCCAGTAGGCAGGTGTTTTAGAGAGGAACATGTTCCAGACACAGCCAATAGGCAGGTGTTTTAGAGAGAGACAGGGACATGCTCCAGACATGGCCAGTAGGCAGGTGTTTTAGAGAGGGACATGCTCCAGACACAGCCAATAGGCAGGTGTTTTAGAGAGGAACATGTTCCAGACACAGCCAATAGGCAGGTGTTTTAGAGAGGGACAGGGACATGCTCCAGACATGGCCAGTAGGCAGGTGTTTTAGAGAGGAACATGTTCCAGACACAGCCAATAGGCAGGTATTTTAGAGAGGGACATGCTCCAGACACAGCCAATAGGCAGGTGTTTTAGAGAGGGACAGGGACATGTTAAAGACACAGCCAATAGGCAGGTATTATAGAGAGGGACATGCTCCAGACACAGCCAATAGGCAGGTGTTTTAGAGAGGGACAGGGACATGTTAAAGACACAGCCAATATGCAGGTATTTTAGAGAGGGACATGCTCCAGACACAGCCAATAGGCAGGTGTTTTAGAGAGGGACAGGGACATGTTAAAGACACAGCCAATAGGCAGGTATTTTAGAGAGGGACATGCTCCAGACACAGCCAATAGGCAGGTGTTTTAGAGAGGGACAGGGACATGCTCCAGACACAGCCAATAGGCAGGTATTTTAGAAAGGGACATGCTCCAGACACAGCCGGTTTTCCCACGGCTGAGTGGCTTTGCATGATCTTCCCTGTCTCCTCAAAATAAAGTTCTAAAATGAAGAAATTTGTTCCCTAATTTCTCTTTCCCTGTCCTCTTTTGCACTTTGAGTTTGACTGCATATCAGATCAGATAAGACCAAAGATTGGAGCTCTGCAGTACTCTCAAACACATACCCGAAATGCTCAGCATTAAACAGAGCCACTGCACCCCCACATCTCAGACAAACATTAAACAGAGCCACTGCACCCCCACATCTCAGACACACATTAAACAGAGCCACTGCACCCCCACATCTCAGACACACATTAAACAGAGCCACTGCACCCCCACATCTCAGACACATTAAACAGAGCCACTGTACCCCCACACCTCAGACACACATTAAACAGAGCCACTGCACCCCCACATCTCAGACACACATTAAACAGAGCCACTGCACCCCTACATCTCAGACACACATTAAACAGAGCCACTGCACCCCCACATCTCAGACACACGTTAAACAGAGCCACTGCACCCCCACATCTCAGACACACATTAAACAGAGCCACTGTACCCCCACATCTCAGACACACATTAAACAGAGCCACTGTACCCCCACATCTCAGACACACATTAAACAGAGCCACTGCACCCCCACATCTCAGACACACATTAAACAGAGCCACTGTATCCTCACATCTCAGACACACATTAAACAGAGCCACTGTACCCCCACATCTCAGACACACATTAAACAGAGCCTCTGTATCCTCACATCTCAGACACACATTAAACAGAGCCACTGCATTCCCACATCTCTGACACATTAAACAGAGCCACTGTACCCCCACATCTCAGACACACATTAAACAGAGCCATTGCACCTCCACACCTCAGACACACATTAAACAGAGCCACTGCACCCCTACATCTCAGACACACATTAAACAGAGCCACTGCACCCCCACATCTCAGACACACATTAAACAGAGCCACTGCACCCCCACATCTCAGACACACATTAAACAGAGCCACTGTACCCCCACACCTCAGACACACATTAAACAGAGCCACTGTATCCTCACATCTCAGACACACATTAAACAGAGCCACTGCACACATACAGTTTGCTATTTCAAATAGAAAGCTCTGTGCTACTGGAGCATCCCAAAGCATCTCATGGCTTTAGATAGCCAAGAGGTTAGCCGCCGCTGTACAGTATTGGCAAACTTGTTTAATTCCAAGGTGGGGCACCCTTTGGCTGATGTACCCTTTTGCACCTGCTTGAATTGCTTCAGTAAATATTCAGCAGTATGAATGGATATCGTCTGGGGGAAAGCAAGTTGCGTAACAGAGTCTGCCTCTATGCTGAAAGGAAGTTTGATAAGAAACTCTGTAACCTTAATTATGCATTGATAGTTTTATTTTGAGTGAATATCATAGCACTATGTTTTTGGCATGAGCCTCGTAAATGTGTTATGTGCACTGACTTTTTGCTTGGCTGACTGGGATTTGTGGTTTTCCTAATGTTATTGTGTTTATCCATTTATTTTGTACATTTCATAATGCATTTTAAGGACCACAGTGGAAACGGCTTCTTAGATGATGAGAAGTAATTTTGTGATGTACTCAGCGTTTACAGTTATTATTCTGTGGAAATGTAACATTGTGATTTTACATGAGGTGTGTTCATGCATGCGTACATGCATGTGCGTGTGCATGCCCGGGTCCATGATAGAGTGGATTTTAATAGTTCAGTCTGTGTGGGATCCGCCAAGTGCGTAAACTGAGTGAGTCCAGTTTTGAGTGTGAAATGTTTAGATGCTATGTAGGCAAAACTAAGTGGTTTTCTGTTTTAATGGATTAGAATGTGCCAGCCTCAATTAGCTGTTCAAACGTAGGTGTGATAGCAAAAGGGCGTCTAAGCTGCATGTTTAATCACTCTGTAGTGTTTGGGCTTTTCTCTTTGTTATTTTTCTGATATACTGTATGTTGGTGGCTTATGTAAACTATAATGACTTGCAGTGTCTCATTATATTGGCTGGATATTATTCTTGGTCATCATTATTTTGGCTCTCTTTGGACTGAAGTGCATTTCGGAATCATTTTAGTTTCTCTAAAATCTCCCACCTTATCAAGTATCTGGCTCAGTTGTAATTCAGGTGCAATATATCAACTGTATCCTGTTAAAATATCCACAATAATATACCTGCCTGAAAGCATTTAAACTACCAGGCATCCTCTTTGACTCGTTAAGGTGTGTGAATGAGATTTATACCTGGAGCCATTGCCGCCCCTTTTCTCCTTTTACTTCTGCACTCCCACAGGCTGGTCTGTACTCTTTCCCTCTGTTACTCTGCTCTTATTCTTGCTCGTGTTCTCTTGCCATTGTGCTGGCTCATCCTGCTCAGGCTGTTTAAGCTCTATCCATCACCTTTGGGCCCTTTGCAGACAGGAGACCCCGTTCACGCCTGTGCTGCACTTTGCAGGCAAGCAGCCATTTGCATTTGCACATTTATAATATTTGATAACCCCCCCTCCCCCCCCCTTTATTTGTGCTGTACTAATTTATTTATGACCTAATGGAGCTCCCTGACTTGACTTTGCTTGAGTCTCAGGCTCTCTCTGAGTCTCTCTTAGTGGTCTCTTTAGGGTGACATTTGCATTAGACAGGGATCCTCCTGCTTTTAATGTAAACCTGGATGGAATTTTGCTTTGCTATTTGAGAGGAAATGTTCTTCTGAAACGTTACATGCATTGCTTTCTTTGTCTTGTTTAAATTTTGACTGACACGCCTGTTTTATTATCTTAAGACAAAGGCGCATACCTTTCCTACAGCAAAGTATGTCTGGGACGTAAGTTTGGTAAATTTGTGATAGTTGCTGTCGCTGTTTGGGGAAAGCTCTGCTGTAATGTTGTTCAGTGAGTTTGTGTTTCTCTGTGTTTTCCTGTCTTGGGCTGCTCTTTTTACCCACAAATTCAATTAAATCCACACAGGAGATGCATTTTATTGGCAGGCTTTACTTTTTTGCAGAAACCAGTCCTAAAGGGCTGAGGTGGGCTTGCCCTTTTTTAAAATTCAGTTTGGTTATTTGATTTCCTTGATATTTTAGTCAAAGTGATGGCCCACCACTAAACTCCCCTCCTTCCCTTGAAAATTAATTTGCTGTGACATTATGGGCTGTTTAAGCTGTCTGATTGCAGGCTGTTGAGAAGAGCACCCACCTCTGTCATGGTGAACAATGCGTAACTGGGTGGTGCACGGCAGCCATTTTGTGCCAGAATGTTTGTCACGCATCAGCTGGGCTGGAGAATGAAGGAATTATTGACTCAATTAAATTGATTGATGGAGATAATGAAATGGCCGCATTGAGTGGATAGGGCTGGGAATTTGGCCAAGACACCAGAGAAACAAAGGCTTTGGCATAAATACCATGGGATCTCTACTGAGTCAGAAACCTGGCTAAATAGCTCATCTGAAAGGCAATGTCTCCTACTGCACAGTGTCCCCATTATAACACAGATTTTTTCCCCCTGCTTGATCTAGAGAGAAGACTGTCCTGTACTAGCCCAAATTTCCAACAGCTTATTATTATTATTGATAACTCTATTGGGGTCTTGCAACAGGACTGTTAATATGATACCTTATTAAATTAAAATTTTGACTGAGATAAATGTGGACTATTAAAGTAATAATCTCGAAGATTTTCATTTAAATAAATGTCTGTTAAGTCCCTATCTATCGCCGAATGAGGTAACACAATGGTGATTGAGCCTATGGTCCACTGATGAAAGCCCTTGCATTTGCAGTATTACCAAGTATTATGAACTGGGTGTCTGTAGCGACATTCCTGGGAAAAATCACAAGCAGCGCAGTTAGTAACACGTTTTCCATCACCCATCAGTGGTTGGTCCGCCAGAGAGGGTAGGCGGAGCTAACGCAACAGGCTCGCTCTTCAACTCACTTGAGCGGCGTACTGTTTTTTTCCAGTGTCTGCTACTGTTACAATAACAGAGAAAGGGAGGGGGTTATGGAACCCTAAAAGGTTTTTCTGTAACATGAAAGGTGATATTATTTGTTCATGTAGATTTTGTATTACATTTGATGGCAATGTAACGTTACTAAATTAAATAGCTAATTGCACAGCTAACGCTAGCTACCGGACCATGTCAAGAAAGGCAACATTAGTTTTGACAACGTTGTGCACAGTAGCCATCGCTTATATCATAATGTTGCGGTAGCTAGCTAGCTAATGTAATGAACATAATCTAATGTCAGCTAACAATTAGAAAAAAAACGCTAGCTAACGCTACCAACCGGTACCGACCTCGCAAACTGTCTCTCGAATTTAACGCTACTGTGGCCGACAAGGGCAAACGCGCTACAATGCTCTTTTATAAAATTGTAAAAGACTAAGGCCAAATGTAAAAAAAGAATACGTAGGCTACCTTTTTATGTAGCCTCTTTATTTATTTTTTATCTCTTTTTTTCTCTTCTGGAGAACTTCCGTTGTGTTGACTGGATATGCAGCGTTTTTCTGTTGCATTTGTTTTCAGAGTTTGTGTGTTTTTGATTTTGCATCGTTTCTGTATTTGCAGCGTGTTTGCTGTTAACGTATTTGATTTGGCTTTCTGCAGCACGTTTTTTCATTTGGAGCATGTTTCCGTTGTTGTATTTGTATTGGATTTTCGTATACGTTTTTGAATTGGCATCGTTTCTGAAGCTGCAGCACGTTTCTCCCGATGGAAATGTTTTGGGCCGTTGTAGCGCGTTTGCCCTTGTCGGCCACCGTACAACGCTACCTTGTAACGTTGCAATGTAGCTAACTACAGCAACGTAAAATGTGTAAAGATGTCAAGCTGGAGAAAAAGGTGGATTAACCCCTTAGCGCACATGCCAAATCTTGCCAATCCTTGCCCATTTAGGGGGTACCCTATTTAAAGCTTTATAACTCCAGATGTGAGCACCACAGAGATTTGAAAAGTAGCTTAAATGAACCAAGACATTTGTACAATTTACAATACTAACGCAGAATAGTTTAATTTCGGAAGAAATAAAGTGCCACAAATGCAGTTGTCTAGACAAAAATCAAAAATGAATTTGCGCTTTTTTAGTTTGCAATGAAATACTGAGAGATTGCGTACAGCAGGTTAAACTATACATGTGCTGGATCAAAAATGTCATGACCACAAGTTCATAAAATCTAAGGGTGGATATGTAGAACTACTATAGATTTATGAAGCAAAAACTAAGCAGTGTACCCAGCTTCTACAAATCCATCCAAAATGTCTAAATTATACCATGCTATAAATCACAACATGTTCACGTATTTCAATACAAATCAACTGTTTTGACTCAGGAAACTCACTGTTGCATCATTTTCAAGTGGGAATTACAAGCTTTCCATCAGTACAGTGGTCTAAAATATCTATGGGTCCAACAAAGCGGAGATAAAGAGAGCTGTTGATAATTAGGAATGAAAACTAAATAAAAAAATGTCAGTATGGATTAGCATTGTTATTATTTTATTACGCTTCCTCATATGTTCCTTCAGCCGTGATGCCCTTTTTGATGAAATCTCCTTTGTTTTTGTTTTATTCTTCTTGTTCTGATTGCTAATTTATTCTCGAACAGTTTAGCTAGCAAAACCAGAAACACCAGGGGTAACATTTTGCAAGGCAGTTGTTTCAAAAATATCACAACAATTATTCAGGAGAAAGACAATGTTTATTGTGCACGAGATACATAATTGCACGCGCCACAGCGAATCCCACAAATTCTTCTCTGCAGTGTAGATGTTCATACCGGGCAAAAGGTGGATAAAGAACGTCTGTGGAAATTGATCATCACTAATTCTACCCCAGGTCTGCTACAGCATTTTAATCCGGATCGGCAGTATAAAGACGGCTTAAGTTAGCCTAATGTACGACAATAAATATAGGCTCAAATTAGTGCCAAAAGTATATTGTATTTGTAAGCAATGACTTGTGCTTGCAACTTATGGTTTGTGTTTGTGCATTGCGAGTTGAAACTGAAACAAAAGTATTTTGTACTTGTAAAGCAATGACTTGTGCTTGCAACTTATGGTTTGTGTTTGTACTCTGCAAGTTGAACCTGTAAAAAAAACGTTGTTTGTGGACATAGATTTTCGTGAGGGGGGAGGGTCACGTCTGTAAATTAAAATCTACATGTGTTTTGTGATCTGAAGTGGTTTATTAACATTTGTGAACAGAAAAGGTACAAATGCAAAACAGTATTTACGTGCGACACTCCCTCTGCATGCAACGCACAGTTTACAAGAAGGAACACACAGTGCTCGCTACAGACAGACTTTTGGCACTGCTTTTACACTTCCGGTATGGAGAGCCAATCGTTCAAGGCATTTTCAACACGAACCATAAGTTGCAAGCACAAGTCATTGTTACAAGTACAAAATACTTGTGTTTCAGTTTCAACTCGCAATGTACAAACACAAACCATAAGTTGCAAGCACAAGGCATTGCTTACAAATACAAGTGAGGTCCAAAAACATTGGCGGCCATAGATGCCGCCAATGACAACGAAATGGAGATCTTGGAGATTGTTACTTTAAATATAACAAAACTATTATATCCACCTGAAAGCACATATATGAGGTTGACGGCATTTATACCAAGTTTCAATTTAACATTAAAGCATTCAATAAAGAACATAATGGGAGATTTCCAGCCTACCCTTAACAGTATCGGTCAGTAGGGTGTCAGTTATGCCTGGTTCCCTGGACAGACTGAAGGACTCTGTGCTGGACAGACTGAGGGGCTCTGTGCTTGAGAGACTGTGCTGGACAGGCTGAGAGACTGTGCTGGACAGACTGAGGGCCTCTGTGCTGGACAGACTGAAGGGCTCTGTTCTGGACAGACTGAGGGGCTCTGTTCTGGACAGACTGAGGGACTCTGTGTTGGACAGACAGAGACTCTGTGCTGGACAGACTGAGGGACTCTGTGCTGGACAGACAGAGACTCTGTGCTGGACAGACTGAGGGGCTCTGTTCTGGACAGACTGAGGGACTCTGTGCTGGACAGACTGAGGGGCTCTGTGTTGGACAGACAGAGACTCTGTGCTGGACAGACTGAGGGACTCTGTGCTGGACAGACAGAGCCTCTGTGCTGGACAGACTGAGAGACACTGTGCTGAACAGAGTGAGGGACTCTGTGCTGGACAGACAGAGACTCTGTGCTGGACAGACTGAGGAGCTCTGTGCTGGACAGACAGAGACTCTGTGCTGGACAGGCTGAGAGACTCTGTGCTGGACAGACAGAGACTCTGTGCTGGACAGACAGAGAGGCTCTGTGCTGGACAGATGGAGGGGCTATGTGCTGGACAGACTGAGAGACTCTGTGCTGGACAGACTGAGACTCTGTGCTGGACAGACAGAGAGGCTCTGTGCTGGACAGACTGAGACTCTGTGCTGGACAGACAGAGAGGCTCTGTGCTGGACAGACGGAGGGGCTATGTGCTGGACAGACTGAGAGACTCTGTGCTGGACAGATTGAGAGACTCTGTGCTGGAGAGACAGAGACTCTGTGCTGTACAGATTGAGAGTGGACTGGAGCTCCTTGCTTATAAAAGCCCAGAAGCAGATTGATGAGCTTCTGTTTTCTCCTCTATCTGTCCACAAACACTCCTTGTTTCTCTAATTGGTGTGCTGCACTGGTGTTTTTTATCGCCGAGCCTGACCTTTTGAATTAGCTGGTGTTTCAGACTCAGGCAAACGCAACACATTCACGCTCCGTACAAATTATACAATGTTTCCTTCAGTTAAATGACCACTGAAGGTGTCTGGTTATCTGAGACATTTGAAGGTCAGTTTGTCTTCTGCTTGCCACTCTAAGCCTTCATAAGAGCTGTACTGTCCCACCCTTGATACTTTTAACGCTGTACCCTCTGATCGACATGCTACTTAAAATGCAACAACATCAATCTCCCTGTCGTTTCCAGAACATTACACTGATACTAAACATTGTGGTGTTGGCTTACAGTTGAGGCCAAAAGTTTACATACTCATAGGCTAAAGACATTCAAACTCAATTTTTCACAGCTCTACACATTTCATGTTACCATACATTTTCTGTGTTAAGTCAATTTGGATATCTACTTTATTTCCATAAGAGGTCATTTCAAAAGAATAGATAAGAGACAGCTTTATTTCAGCTTTTATGTACTATATCAGATTTTCAGTGGGTCAAAAGTTTACATACACTTTGTTACTGTTTGGTGGCATTGCCTTTTATATGCTTAACTTGAATCGAACGCTTGGGGTAGCCTTCCACAAGCTTCTCACAATACTTTGCCAGAATTTTTGCCCATTCTTCCGGACAGAACTGGTGTAACTCAGTCAGGCTTGTAGGCCTCCTTACACGGACACACTTTTTCAGTTCAGTCCAAAAATTCTCAGTGGGATTCAGGTCAGGGCTTTGTAATGGCCACTCCAACACTTTCACTTTGTTGTCTTTAAGCCATTTTGTTACAACTTTAGAGGTATGCTTAGGATCATTATCCTGCTGGAAGACCCAATTGCAACCAAGTTTTAACTTTCTAGCTGATGTCTTGAGGTGTTGCTTCAGTAGTTTTAGATAATCCTCCTTCCTCATGATGCCAGTCCCTTTTCCAGCAAAACACCCCCACAACATGATGCTGCCACCCCCATGCTTCACAGTAGGGATGGTGTTCTTCGGATTAAAAGCCTCACCCTTTATCCTCCAGCCACGTGTGCCAATGAACTCCCAAATTAACTCCTAATTATGACAATTGGCCAATCAGAAGCTTCTAAAAAGCCATTACATCAATTTCTGGAATTTTCCAGATTTTTTAAAGAGACAGTCAACTTGGTGTATGTAAACTTTTGACCCACTGGAATTCTGATATAGTGAATTGAAGCTGAAATAAATCTGTCTCTAATCGATTGTTTTAAAATTACCTCTGATGTGAACGAAGTAGATGCCCTAATTGACTTGCTAAAAGAAATGTATGGTAACATGAAACGTTTTGTGAAAAACTGAGTTTGAATATCTTTAGCCTAGGTGTATGAAAACTTTTGGCCTCAACTGTATGCCCGGACTGTGACACTGGATGGATCTAATCCTTTATGTATGCACTTTAGTAGTTTGCTCTGAAACGGTGCATCTGCCAAATGTTTACATGTAAATGCAAATGTCTGATTTCCCTCCATTTGAGAATCCGAGCTAATCCAGGACAACATGTAGCTCCCCTGTCTCCTGGTCTGTTAGATCTCCTTGGTCGGGGTCACAACTCCATGGTAAAAAGAAAATTCCAGGAATCTATTACCAGGGTGTGAACGTTAAAGAATCTGTTGCTAAGAGATATGCAATAAGAAAAAAAAATTCACATCAAGCCACTATTTCATAAATTAAAAGAAATTCAATTTTCCAAAATATGAAAATTGTATTAAAGGTGTGACAACTCTATCAATCTGAAAATGTAATTGAGGCCAATCTCATTTATTTGAACGCTTATCAGGAAATAGTTTGGATTGCACAACATCTTGCGTACTTGATGTACTGCCCTACACAAAGTCTGAGCAGTCAGTATTTTTCAGAACCCCCCCCCCCCCCTTTTTTTATTGCATGTCTGTATTCTCGATGAATCATTGAATGTCTGACTAAACATGAACCGATTTCCTGAAAGTAAATAAGCTTCATGATTCCAGGAAAATAAGGGGTTTTTTTTGTTCTTTTTTTCTTCTGATAATGTGTTTCTCATTTACCCAGATCCCTTACAGAAGTACTTTTATTTTGAGAAGTACCAGTTCTTTGAGAAATGTGGAATGTCTTGGCTAACCTTAAAACAACACCTCGCCCCTTCCCACAGCTGTGCACATACAGTGCTGGAAGAGAGCGGAGAGGAAGGTAAAATGGGTGAAATTTAAGAGCCCGGCTCCCCGCGCTCCCTCTCCTGAAATGATCCCCCGAGCAGACGTTCGGAGGCGACGCCAACACCAACACAGCAGCGCCCTGTCCCGGATGATTCGGGGTCCGGCGAGGGGGTGGAAAGGGGCCCCCGCCTCATTTTGTTTATAAATAAAGGACATATGTTTTTTCTGTCCTCTGTGCGCCTTCCACAAGCGCACAAAGGAGTCCATCCTCCTTTTCCAGAGCTGGGTGAGACGCAGAAGTGTTTGGTTTCACCCAGGCAGGGCTCCCTTCAGCTGCCAGAATCTGCATTTCTTGCACTGCACGCGAGCGCTTTAGCAGATGCAGCAGATTCTGTTTTTCAGAGGATTTTCTGTCCCTCTTTTCCAAATTCATAACTCCCCTTTGCTTTTTAGCTTGTTGTTTTATGTGTTTTAATCAAATTCGCAACCTGCAGTGTCCTGTACAGTAACTCAATGAGAGTTCATCATTTCTGTGAAAGCCATTTCTGATGCCCCCTGAAAGATAAATAAGTGATGATATTAGGTATCTTGGATTGTTGGTCAGTTATTAATACGAGGCACAAAGTGCTATGCTGTGTTCCTTCCTAAATGCTATTTTAAATGAAAAGTACTGCTTTTGAGAGAGTAATATGAGTTGGGGTAGGAGTTTGGAGTTGAAAATCTAGGCTGGGTGTCACTAAACAGAAATCTTGTTGAGTTTGCAGACCCACCATGCCTTTTAGCACAATACTGGCACCATCTGGCCCACAGCTGCAAACTATTAGGTACCGCTACAACTTCCTCTTCATTCCGCTGGCTTTCAAGGCAAGTACGCTGCTCCACTGCGGTATATTGTATTTTCATTTAACTTTGAGACCATTTTGAAGTCTTTTCTGGTTCCATCTCTCTTGCTAGTAGGTACTGTTTTGTCTGATTGTTTCGGGAGTGTTTTTGATTCTTCTGTCTCTGTTAAGAGGGGAAGTAAGAAAGCGGAATGTGCTTGGAAAGTATGCTGGAGCTTAGCTACTGATCCCGGTGAGGAATGTTGCAGGGTAAATTAATAAACAGATTGTTTTGTGATGTCTCCTAACTTGTTGAGCTTAGCAAGCAAAATTCCAGGATTGTTGGAAGCAGCTGTGAACACAAAGAGTCATTGTGTTTCTGTGGCATTATGTTGGGACCGCGCTACGTGTTTTTGCACAATGTCAAATGGTGGTAGGCTCAGATGGTTTACGTTAGTGGTGCCAAATAAGGCTTTTTATTACGTGACTTTTGGATGCTAGTTTTATTTTTTTTTGTTGCATCACATTTTTTCCCCTTTGTTTTAACCTACAGACTGTTGTCTGTTTTTTGGAACTTGGAGCTGTTTTTCTTTCTTTCATGGTGGAAGAGACCCTGTTAATAAATTTGTGGATTTCTGGATTTCGAGGAGGACTGCTTTTACTGTCAAAGTAGGTCATGCTGAGTTATCTTCTCCTAAGCTCTCATTTTATAATTTAAACTTTAACTGAGTACAAATGAATAGTGACACTGCTTTTGACTAAAGTGTCTTCTGAATCCATGACCAAAGTTTGCGTTTTATATGCTCAATGATTAGTGACCCACTAGTTTTAACACTAACAAAAATGGGCAAAAAAATGACAAAGAAAAAAATAATAACTAACCGAAGACCAGCCGATGAACATTACTCACACCTTCTTCAGAACGCTTTACTTTTAGAATACTTTTATAATTTATTTTAGTAAGGTCATTATTCTTGTTTAAAATTTGAAAAATATATATATTATCAGTAAGTTGGTACATGATTGTAATTTTACTGTTCCAGGCCATTTACACTGACAGAGTGACACTGAACTGTTTGTTTGCAGCGCGACCCTGATGTTTATGTGTGCATTGCCTGGGCGTTAGCTTGTCCTTAAATGCTTTTTCTGGAGCGAATGAGCTGTGGAGCTCTCTGTTTTGTGTGATCCCATGGGGAACATTTGTTTCCTTCCACTATAGCTCACCAGCTAGCTGCAGTTCTGCTAGATTTTAAACCTGTCTATGGGTCAGTAACTGTTGCCGTTTAGTCTCTGGGTCCCTCTGGATGGCAGTAAATCACAAAGCCGGGTTTGTTTGCGGGACTTCAGTAAGTGCTGGAGGTGATGGTGGGGGCAGGGTTTTTGGGGTCAGTAAGTGCTGGAGGGGATGGCGGGCAGGGTTTTTGGGGTCAGTAAGTGCTGGAGGTGATGGAGGGGGCAGGGTTTTTGGGGTCAGTAAGTGCTGGGAGTGATGGAGGGGGCAGGGTTTTTGGGGTCAGTAAGTGCTGGAGATGATAGAGAGGGAAGGGTTTTTGGGGTGAGTAAGTGCTGGAGGTGATGGAGGGGGCAGGGTTTTTGGGGTGAGTAAGTGCTGGAGGTGATGGGGGGGTAGGGTTTTTGGGGTGAGTAAGTGCTGGAGGGGATGGCGGGCAGGGTTTTTGGGGTCAGTAAGTGCTGGAGGTGATGGAGGGCAGGGGATTTGGAGTCAGTAAGTGCTGGGGGTGATGGAGGGGGCAGGGTTTTTGGGGTCAGTAAATGCTGGAGGTGATGGAGGGCAGGGGATTTGGGGTCAGTAAGTGCTGGGGGTGATGGAGGGGGCAGGGTTTTTGGGATCAGTAAGTGCTGGAGGTGATGGAGGGGGCAGGGTGTTTGGGGTGAGTAAATGCTGGAGGTGATGGAGGGGGCAGGGTTTTTGGGGTCAGTAAATGGTGGAGGTGATGGAGGGCAGGGGATTTGGGGTCAGTAAGTGCTGGAGGTGATAGAGGGGGCACAGTTTTTGGGGTCAGTAAGTGCTGGGGGTGATGGAGGGGGCAGGGTTTTTGGGGTCAGTAAATGCTGGAGGTGATGGAGGGCAGGGTTTTTGGGGTCAGTAAATGCTGGAGGTGATGGAGGGGGTAGGGTTTTTGGGATCAGTAAGTGCTGGGGGTGATGGAGGGGGTAGGGTTTTTGGGATGATGCTGCTGGGCCTCTCTAGGAGGGGACAGTATCCATCCAGCCAGACAACTCTGCAGCGGAGAGTCAGCCGTCACACTCCAACAAGGCCCTTCCCTACATGCAGGACTGTATGTTTATTTCAAAGTGACACTGTGGTTTACAAAAAGAATACACTGTAGTGTGGTTCCAGCTTTAAATATGCTCAATATCTGTCATCAATTTGAAATATTTTCTCTGCTTGGTTGATATTGGTAGGAAATTATATATTTCATGAAAATGTTAATGCATTTATGCCTCAGGATTTCTGGGGTTCAGCCAATCTGAATGCACTTTAAAGGGTGATGATTTGACAAGGTTAAGCCTCTAAATCTACATGTAACAGTTTATACTTAGTAGAGAGACTAAATCTACATGTAACAGTGTATACTTAGTAGAACGACTAATGAGATATTTCCATGGATGTAAATGTGGAATAACACTTAAACAAATGAAATTATTATAATGGTAGTTTTCCCACAACAATTAAATTAATTAATTAATTAATTAATTATGGGATAAGTAGATATATTGGCTAATAGGAGATTTAAAGAAATTCACGTAGGAGTGCTGTATAGCTGAATTTCGCCATTTTGCAACGTTATGCACAAAATATGCTTTTGCTTTTCGAGTGATATATTAAATGTAATACACTGTCTTTGGGGAAAAACACAAGCAAGTATAGCGTGTGGGAGAAAGCTGTGCTTTTAAACCTGAGATTATTGGGGCCATTGGTATCCACACTGTGTCCTGGCCCTCAATGCAGTCATAAAACACAGCATAGACCAGCCCTCATCCAGCCTAAAGCAGAGGTGTCCTGATTTCCCTTTAGAAACAAAGGATGCCCTGCAGGAAATAAGAAATGCTGTAAAGCAATCAATAAATACGAAACACACTTTTGTGTTTCTGCAGCTCTCTCTGTATCTGAACAGTCTGGCATCCTGGCTGCGTATATGCATGTGTATGTGGCATCTCTGAGGCCATCTTTGTGCAACAGGAATAACGTTTCTGAGCACATTGCTCTGTGTGCTGAGGACCATACCTTACTGGGAAGGCTTTTCAGGAACCTTTGACTAAAGATGCCTTTGGGTTTTTAGCAAAATCCTCAGTGACCTTTGACCCCTAACTCCCGTGTGATATGTACATGCTCATCGTATTTGAAAAAGCTGTACTTGCAATGTTTGCAAGAAATCTAATTGGTTTACCAGTCAAGTGCAATAACACATTATTATTATTATTATTATTATTATTATTATATAATTATCATTATTATTATTCATTAAATATTTATTTTAAAAGTGTGTTCCTAGTGTGAATCTGTGCCTGTGTTCACAGCCTGTCTCGCCTGTGTTGAGCTGAATTAAACTGAAAGGAAAGCAGAGCTTGTCTCGCCTGTGTTGAGCTGAATTAAACTGAAAGGACAGTAGAGCCTGTCTCACCTGTGTTGAGCTGAATTAAACTGAAAGTAAAGCACAGCCTGTCGCGCCTGTGTTGAGCTGAATTAAACTGAAAGGACAGTAGATCCTGTCTCACCTGTGTTGAGCTGAATTAAACTGAAAGGGAAGGACAGCCTGTCTCGTCTGTGTTGAGCTGAATTAAACTGAAAGGGAAGGACAGCCTGTCTCGCCTGTGTTGAGCTGAATTAAACTGAAAGGACAGTTGAGCCTGTCTCGCCTGTTTTGAGCTGAATTAAACTGAAAGGACAGTAGAGCCTGTCTCGCCTGTGTTGAGCTGAATTAAACTGAAAGGGAAGGACAGCCTGTCTCGCCTGTGTTGAGCTGAATTAAACTGAAAGGAAAGCACAGCCTGTCTCACCTGTGTTGAGCTGAATTAAACTGAAAGGACAGTAGAGCCTGTCTCGCCTGTGTTGAGCTGAATTAAAATGAAAGGACAGTAGAGCCTGTCTCACCTGTGTTGAGCAGAATTAAACTGAAAGCAAAGCACAGCCTGTCTCGCCTGTGTTGAGCTGAATTAAACTGAAAGATAAGCAGAGAGTAGTGAAGGAGGATGTTGGTATCTGTGAGTTTTTGCTGACAGGTACGGGTGTGGATGAAATGTTTTGAGAGTGGGCAATAAGTTATTTCATAAATAAACTGCCAAAATATCAGCGAGAAACTGTTATACAGAGCCACAATGATGCCAGTTTCATATACCCTATATGGAACTTGGACTGTTTCACTGTCTTTAAGTCATATAGAGCTCAGATAAGCTTAGCATATCAAGGACAGTAATGAATTCCTTAGACAGAACCAGCCCAGTGTACATATATTAGGCCTCTTTAAATGTCATCCTTTTGTGAAGTTGTCACAGAAATTGATCACTGAGCTTTGCCGGTGGTTCTTTTGAGATTGTAAGGTTTGGTCCACTGTCTGAGAGATTATGCAGGAATAAGGTGGGCGTCCATGCATGCAGCTATTTAGCGTTTCCCCTGTCCCTGCTCGTTTAACTTTGCATTACTCTTGGCGACAGTACAATCTTCTATAAATAAAACTACCTCATTTTTATAGTCTTTTTTTATTTTTTTATTTTAATGGCTGCACTGTCTGGGTTTGGGAGCTAAAGGAATCTTTCTGAGAACACTCATGCACATTCTTGCTTTTTTCTACTCTGTATATTCAGGCTTTCAGTAGCAGAAACTAAATATCTCAACAGCATTTTGTGTGTGTGTGTGTGTGTGTGTGTGTGTGTGTATGTATATATACTACATATATATACAGTGTAGTGTGTAAGTATTTGGATAGTGACACCATTTTTGTTCTTTTGAGTCTGTGCTCCAGCACTTTGGATTTGAAAGGAAACAATGAATATGTGGTTGAAGTACAGACTGCCCCTCCCCCCCCCCCCCCCCCCCCCCCCCCCCTCCCCCATTTGGGGGACTTCCCGGGTGATGTTCTGTCTGGCCTGTACAGCAGCCATAAGAGTTTCTGTTTGTTTTGGAGGATTTTTGCCTTCAGCCTTGTCTTCAACAGGTGAACCGCATGATCAGTTACATTCAGATCTGGTGATTGACTTGTTCAGTTAAGAACATTCCAGTTTTTTGGTCCTGAAAATCTCCTTGGTTACTTTAGCAGTGTGTTTATAGTCATTGTCCTGCTCCAGGTGAAGCACTGTCCAGTGAGGTTTGACTCGTTTGGTTGGATCTGAGCAGATAAGATGTTTCTGTACACTTTAGAATTCGGCCTGCTGCTGCCGTCAGCAGTCACATCATCAGCGAAGACCAGTGAGCCAGTTCCAGTGGCAGCCATTCATGCCCAAACTATAACACTACCATTGCTATGTCTTACACCGCTTCTTAAGGATATACAATGTCATGAAAAAGTGTTTGCCCCTTCCCTGTTTCCTCTCTTATTGCATAGTTCTCACACTGAATGGTTTTAAATCTTTAGCAATGTAATATTACACAAAGGGAAGCTGAATAAACACAATATACATTTTTAAAATTATTATTTAATTTATTTCATGAAAGTTATCAAACATCCATATAATCCATGTGAAAAAGTTATCTCCTCCTTAGTTACTAAACCAACTAATTAATCAAATGTAATTGATCATTAGATTCAGATGGTGGCATTAATTATTTATCGAATTATCATTGAAATTACTATTTTGTTTATTCAGTGAAAAAAAGTGTGAGACTGTAATTGCCTCCTTAAACTTAATAAATGGTTGCGCCACCTGTAATAATAGCAATAACTGCAACCAAACACTTTCTATAATTTGATATCAGTCTGTCACATCGCTGCGGAGGAATTTTAGCCCACTCTTCTTTGCGGAACTACAATTTTAACTGAGACAAATTGATTTTTTAGGTTTTCCTGCATGAACTGTTTGTTTCAGGTCCTGCCACAGCATCTCTATTGGGTTCAATTCAGGACTTTTGACTAGGCTACTCCAAAACTTTAATTTAGGCACTTTTCAGCTATTCAGATGTGGACTTGCTTTCATGCTCAATTATGCTTCAGCTTGAGGTCACAGACCAATGTCTGGACATTCTCCTTAAGAATTTTCTGGTACAGAATTTGTGGTTCCTTCAATAATGGCAAGTTGTCCAGACCCTGAGGCAGCAAAGCATCCCCTCACATTCACAGTACCACCATCATGTTTGACTGCTGGTATGATGTTCTTACCGTGAAATTGGCTTTACGCCAGACATAATGGGACCCATGTCATCCAAAAAGTTCAACCTTTGATTAATCTGTCCATAGAACATAATCCCAAAAGGCTTGGGGATCATCCAGGTGCTTTTTTTTCAAATGTGAGATGAGCGCTGATGTTTCTCTTGGGTAACAATGTCTTTCTTCTTGTGGAGTCATGAACACTCAGCTTAGCTGAGGCTAGAGGCCTGCGGTTTTTGGATGTTCTTACGGGATCTTTTGTGACTTCCTGGATGAGTTGTTGCTGTGCCCTTGGAGAAATTTTGGCAGGCTGCCCACTCTTGGAAAGATTCACCACTGTTCCTAGGGTTCTCCATTTGGAAATAATGGCTGTCATTGTAGTTAGGTAGAGTCCCAAAGCATTAGAAATGGCTTTGTAACTCTTTACAGAATTATATATTTCAACAACTTTTTTTTCTCATCTCTTCTGTAATTTTCTTTGATTGTGGCATAATGTGCTTGCAGAAACTTTGTGGTGAATACTGATGGTAAGGTTCAATAGGAGTGAGGTTTAGATTCAACAGGGCTGGCTGCAATCAAGCCTGGTTGTGTCCAATCAGCTGAATCAAATCATCAATTAAATTTGATTAATTGATTTTGACTCATGCAATGTTTTGTCTCTGTTCTATTCATTCTTCCAGACCACGATGGCCTGCTTTACTGGCATTGACACTTCTTTGGTCCTCATGTTGAGAGACAACAGCTACGAATGCATATTTCACACCTAGAATCAACTCATTACTTTTTTTTAGTGTTCTTGCACATAAATTAATGATGCAACAGCACACAGCTGGCCAAGAAACAGCTGAGCAGCCAATTGTCCAATATATACATCATCCCCCAGAATAGGGGGACTATGTATAAAAAGGGCTACAATTTCTACACAGTTCACCAGGTATGGCTGTAAATACTCTCAAATTAAAGCTGACCGTCGCCATTGTAACCTTATATTCACTGTTTTATTTCAAATTCAATGTGTGGAGTACAGAGCCAAAACAACAAAATTGGTGTCACTGTCCAAATACTTGGAGACTACGCACACACGCACACATACACGCACATACGCACTCACTCACTCAAACACACACACATGCACATGCACATACGCACTCACACACACACACGCACACACACACTCACACACACACACACACACACACACACACACACACACACACACACACACACTTTGTTCTTGAAAGTAGACTTTGACTTATAATAAACCCCTGCTGAGAGAATAAACAGACGAAATGCTGAGCGGTTATATTTGCGAGGCTTGGAGAGTCTGAGTGGAACTTATTACCTGCATTCTGTTTTTTTAAGTAACCGCATGTGGTTCCTCCCCATCATGTCCACAGCCCAGCCAGAGAACTGGCTGTGAAACAGGGCTTTCAATCCTGCCTGCAGTGTAGAGAGTCTCTCCTGCTCACTTGAACCAAGCCCTCATGGAAAAGCACCCCTCAAACCATGGCGTTCCCACATTTTCACGGGGTTTTGTATTTCCAGAGACCAAGGATTGACCCGTATGGGTGTGTATTGCCAAAATAAGCATTTAAGTTATTTTAGCTGTTGATTCTGTGCTATTTTTCCCCCCAATATACACTGTCACCTGAGTTTACAGGGGCATTTCTGAGCAGAGAGAAATATGTAATGGCCTGAAATATATAATAATCTGACATGAATCACCGCAGGTAGACTTGGTGATCTGTCTAATCTGTTTTACCTTGAAAGCAAATAAAGGACACAGTTTTTTCCTTTGTTTACGTGCTCAGAGAAGCCATGCTCATACTGCAGTAATGGGTGAGGCACCTATTATAACGAACGCTATGCCTACACAAAAGGACACCAGAAATTAAGGATTACTGTGACATTCATTCTCAAGGGCAGCATTTGAGCAGATAAGTTTACGAATCATAATTGCGACACCTACAGTAGCACTTTTTCTTTGGAAGTAACCACACTAGACATGTATAAAAACACCTTGTCTTCTTTTACATTATTGAAACCAAAGTTGAGGCGAGATTCACTTCACTCAGTAAAAGATGTGTTGATCTGGGACACCCAATCACAGCACAGGCCTTTTATTCCCTTGATCAATGCCCACTCAGGAAAGTTGAAATTTCTTTACCCATAAGCCTTCACATTTCTATTGTGTGATTTCTCTAATGGGCTCTTTGGGAAAAGCCAGACAAATGACTATCCATTTTTCCTGTCCGGCATTAATTTATCAAGCCCAGTAATACCACCAGCTCCGTAAACTCTACTGGAACATAGTGCATTGTATTATTATTATTATTATTATTATTATTATTATTAATAATAATAATAATAATAATAATAATAATAATAATAATAATAAATAAGAAGAAGACGAAGAAGAAGAAGAGGAAGAATAAACAATGAAAACATTGGCTCATGGGGGGCAGAGTTTGATTTGGTTAACAAATTACGTTTAAGATTAACATTCAGTCTTTGAGAAGCAGATATATTTCTCCGGAGCATGTTTTAAAGGACATTCTGGCAAAGAAAACCAAGTGCAAATACGAGTGCTGCCTCCAAGCAGCAGTACGGAGTGGACCATAAGCCTGTAGATATTTAGTGCAAAGCTGATGAGACTCAGCCATACACTGAGTTCTCTTAGTTCTAATCAATATTGCCATAAATCAGGTGCTGCTTAAGTAAAATGGATAAAGAAATAAAGGTCTATAAACCATAAACTGGCCTCCAGGAAATAGATGTTGCAAGTGAGGAGAGGAAATGGAGTCCATCTCACTTTTTAGTGCTCTGTCTCTCTGAATATTGCTCTGCTGAGAAATCCCTGGTTTTCAAAAAAAGCCAATTTTCTGAAGTGGAAGACGCACGAGCAGAAGTAAATTTGGAAAGAAAAAAAAACTTTGCTTTTCTTAAAAATCCAGCAATATATGTTTGACATTGTTGGCCATAATTTTTCTCGAAGGTGTGTTTGGGCAAATTGTCGATCTGACTGTGAAAATAAAGCCACCGTGGGGGGAGGGGCCTGTGGTGGAGGGGGGCCCGGGGCGGGGGGGGTGGGGGTTCAGGTTTTGTCGCTCTGGTCGTTCATTTAACAAGCACCCCCTCCCTGCAACTACACCCCCCACCCATGACATAATGAACAATATTGTCTATCTGGGCATTCATAAAAATATTCTTTGACCACTCAAAAATCTTACTCCGTCATAGCAACAAGATAAACCCGACAATATAAAATATGCCAATACAGCAATGAAAACGCTGCTCACTGAATAATGAAATATACGAGACAAAGTTTTAAAAAATGATACCATGTCATTTTACAGTCAATATCTGGGACTAAATATTGAACAAATATACAACCTTACCATTGGTGTTACGCATAGAGATGTCCCTTTTGAGACTTAGTGGTCATATATTGTCTTGGACAATCCGTTTGTGAAATATACGCGCATTTGTGATGCCTGGGTACCTTCCAAAATAGCTGTGCGTAATACCACACCTGTTGTTTACGGCGTTGTCGCCTTTTTTAGTACAGTCTGGCTTGATTGACAATTCATTTATTCAGTCGGTGAGAGTATAAGCTTTCTAATGATGTTTAACATGTCTAATTTTGCTTTTGGAATAGCGTTTTATAGGTCAGCGTAACCAAAATCTTTCTTATCATCGCATTCACTTACGCATTCACTCTGTGGTAGCAGTAAAAGACGCTGCACCTAACGAAACGGTGTCAACGATTTTTTGTAATTTCTTGGAAAATACTATTATTTTGAGGACTTTTGGGCATAGCTAAGCCATATGTTTGCTGACAGATCTATCTGACTCCGTTTTCTGGAGCTAAAACTGCAAATAGAATTGTATCATTGATTTACTGTCTCTGTCTCTATCTACTGAACACAGATACAATTTCATCATTGCTATGTAAGTATTACTGCTCAAAATATTTTGGTTATATACATCATTTTTTAAATTGAGTGTCTTTAAAAAGGTTAGTGGTGTTATATAATGTGGATATTTCACACTGTAATGTAAGCCTTAATTAGTAGTGTAATAGTTTTTGTGATGCATGCAACAGTGATGACAAGAGTGTTGGAACATTGCCAAAACGTGGTGGACGGTTGAAAATTGTTTTCATATCGTCTCATCCCCATACAAGAAAACATACAAGAGTACAGAGTATAGAAATACAAGAGTTAATTATTGCACATTTTGGTACTGTACAGCATTGTGTGACAATATTTTTGCATTATTTTAAAATCTGATATCAATATTTCATCTTAAACCTTCATAAGGGGCTCATTTATGTGCTTTACAATGGACAAAAAGCATTATATTCCTTTTTGGAGAAATTTTGGATATGTTTCTGGACCCATAGCTATTTTAGACCACTGTACTGACAAAAAAGCTTGTAATGACCACTTGAAAATGATGAAACAGTGAGTTTCCTGAGTACATACAGTTGATTTGCAGTTTAATGCGTGAATTTGTTGTGATATACAGCAATGCATAATTTAGAAATTTTGGGTAGATTTGGAGATGCTGGGTACACTGCTTAGTTTTTTAGTTAACTTCTACATATCTACCCTTAGATTTTATGAACTTGTGGTCAAGAGGTTTTTGATCCAGGACATGTATACTTTAACCTGCTGTATATATGCAATCTCCCAGTATTTAATTGCAAACTAAAAAAGAGCAAATTCATTTTAGATTTTTTGCCTAAACAATTGCATTTGTGGCACTTCATTTCTTCCAAAATTATGAATATAAAGTAGTATTGTAAATGGCACAAATGTCTTGCTTCATTTAAGCCATTTTCAAGTCTCTGTGGTGTTCACGTCTGGAGTTATAAAGCTTCAAATAGGGTACCCCCTAAATGGGCAAGGATTGACCATATTTGGCATGTGCGCTAAGGGGTTCATGCTGATCCTCATGCGCACTGCCTGCCAGACCGCTTCTCCCTCTGCCCTCTCTTAATGCTGATCCTCATGTAGACTGCCTGCCAGACCGCTGCTCCCTCTGCCCTCTCTTACTCTCTTAATGCTGATCCTCATATGGACCGCCTGCTAGACCACTGCTCCCTTTGCCCTTTTTTAATGCTGATCCTCATGTGCACTGCCTGCCAGACCACTGCTCCCTCTGCCCTTTCTTAATGCTGATCCTCATGTGCACTGCCTGCCTGCCTTCTGGAGTGCCTGTTTGCAAGATACTGGTGGGCCGTCCTGGTTTATCATTCCTACCCAAATCTGGGAGAGCTCTGGAAGCTTGCAGCTGCTCTTAAAGAGAGGGAAAGGGATTTTTACACTTTCCAAACTTCTTTTAATTAGACTCCTGTGACTTGGTGTCTTGGGTACAGGTTCCTTACAGGTTATATATCACCTCTCTGTCATCCTAAACCTCACAAGCACATATGCCTTAAGACCTGCAGCTTCTCACCAATCCAGTCAGCCCCAGCTTTATCTGTTCTGAGCAGTTCTGTGGCTGATTTATCTCACCAAACATTGAATTGTTCTCTATAGAAGCGACTCTGAATGGCTTTTTAAAAGGCTTTGCGTTTTGAATACCACCATGCAGGTGATGAAAGGTTTCTTTTTCTTTTCTTTTGGCTTTCACCTGGGTATTCGCCTGAGATGATGTTTTCTTCTCTTTCTTTTTTTCCTCGAGGTTACGCGCATCAAATAAAAAAAGTGTTTTTGACTCCCTGGATACCACGTAGGCCAGCCCTCTGGTGCTCTGACTCTAATGGAAATGATAAAGCATTTTAATTAGACTGGCTCTCAGCCGTAACCCACGTGTGCTCCACGCGGGAGATCAGTTCTTACTGAAGGCCAGAGCGACATACTAAACCATCAAAACTTTGTATACTGTGAGTTACCTAACATTCTACATGGTAGTGGCACATTAATTTAATACAAGCACAATATCATGTTATCAATATGAAATATTCATGCCTGTAATTGTGTTACAGATGTGGTTTGCTTTGATGTGTAATTTATATCTCACAGGTATAACAAGCTGATAAAGCAAGCCTGCTTAATTGGTTGCACACTGTTAAAGAAAAAAAACACTGAATTAATGGCTGTGAAAAAGAGAAAAATTAAGTTCTTATTTTGTGTGGCTGTGAAAAAGAGAAAAATTAAGTTCTTATTTTGTGTGCTAGCTTATCAATGATATGAACTACTCTGTGTGTATATATATATATATATATATATCAAAGTTCAAAACAGTTCGTAACAAAAGTTTTTTTGAGGAGAGTTTAACTAAAGTAATACCACAGAATGATATGCCTATTACAAGCAGCATCAAAAAAACTTATTATCTTTCATGAGGCTAAATTGTCCTTGAGAATTGATCTAAAGATCTGGAGTGCTAAAAACATAATAACAGTAGCAACTTAACATAGCATGATTATAGTAGCATAATGCCAAAACCTTGTCTGAAATGAGGTTATCAGTGGCTGGTTTTAAAAAGAAATGCATTATCTGTATTTTTAGCCAACCACAATTTTAATTTTAACACTGTTTAATTATATGGTTTTCCAGAAATGTGAACTTATTCATTCATTCATTCATTCATTCATTCATTCATTCATTCATTCATTCATTCCTGCTTTAGTGCTCACCAGCAGCAGTCCTAATCACAGAGAGTCAGAGTCTGCTGGCTTTTCTTTTTCGTACACCTCAAAATAAGGGAATTCATTTTACCTTAACACTAAGTATGTGTTGTTTATTTTTCTGAACTTTTTTCCAGAATTGGGGGGTGGGGAATCATGTATTTGATATTAGACATTACAAATGTCATTTCACGTAGCATTTTACTTAGCATCAGTGACATCATAAATGTGCTTGATTGACACCGAATCTGTGGGCGTAGCCTGAGAACTTCTGGTGGTCAAATACTGGGAATGAACACTGGCTTTTTTGTGTGAAGCAAAAGTAACTCAGGTGTGTAGTGAAAAATGTTTGTTTGTTGTTTGTTTTCTGGTTTGTTTGTTGTTTGTTTGCTTGTTTGTGTAAAATGTCCTTTTTTCCATTGCTCATAATGTGCTCTTTCTCTTCCTCAGGTAGAACTGCCGCAGGTTCCCCAGTGGCGGAGATCAGACGTTTTCCACCATGAATCGAGCGTTTAACAGGAAAAAAGGTAGAATACCCACAATGCCTCTCGATTCTTTGGTGTCCCTGTCTCTGCCTGTGTAGAAGGTTCCGGAGAAATGGGCAGAACAGAACCCTGTACTCGTCAGGTAGCCCCAGCCCTCCTCCTAATCTTGCTCCTGCCAGCCAGACATATCAGCAGCCATCTGCCCCCCCCAAAATGACCCAGTGGAGTCCTTAATGGGATAAGCCCCATGATGCACTGGGGACCATTTTAGGGCCTGCGTATCCTGCTCTGGTGATCTTCCAAATGATCAGTCTCATTGCCCTGGCAGAAATCACCTGAGACAGGGCTCGGCAAAAAGCAGACACCTGTCCTGATTGGTCACGTGTAACACTGCACTGTCTGAAAAGGCTGTAATAAGTTTCCCATAAACAAATATATATGCAAATATACTTATGTGTTTATGTTTAAGGTGTAAATGATCCCTGAAATCAACTACTGTAGTTTTCATTTGAAGATTGTGGTTACATTTATTTAAGGGCTTTTTTCTTCTTTTAGCATGTCAGCATTAAAGGGTTCAATTGGGGACTGGCTTTATCACCGTCCGTCCATCCATCCATTAGTTATACCCGCTTATTTAGCAGGTAATTTAGTCAGGAAAATGATGAGCATTATTGGGCTGAATGGCCTGTTCTCGTCATTATATTATGTTATGTTATCATGGGCAGGGTCACGGGCGCCGCTGGAGCCGATCCCAGTGTGCATTGCGCGAGAGGCAGGAATACACCTTGGACAGGCTGCCAATATATTGCAGGGCACACACCATTCACTCCCACACTCATACCTATGGGCAATTTAGATTAACTGCATGTCTTTGGACTGTGGGAGGAAACCGGAGTACCCGGGGAGAACATGCAAACTCCACACAGAAAGGCTCAGGCCGGATTCGAACCCACGACCTTCTTGCTGTGAGGCGACAGTGCTACTCACTGCACCACCGTGCCACCATATCACAAATCAGAATAAGTGGAATCAGTTAGTCTACAGTAAGTCTGCGGGTGATAATGCCAACTTCATTTAAATTGCTGATGCGCGCTATTCACACTACACTCTTTGCCTTGTGCTAATGTGTCCATTTACACTAGCAAATGTGCACAGGCTGAGCACTGTTCTGCTCTCTGTGAATCTACGCATGGGAGGGTGAAGTCATCTTACATAAATGGGCATGAAAGCTTTTCATAGTGAGACAGAAGTTTTCCACTCTCTCTGGAAGCGCAGACTTCTTACTGCGGGAGTGTGGAGTGAGCTTCAGAACAAAGCATCTATTATCTTAATCCATGACATAAATATTCTATGGTTTTTGTGGAGAAAATGTGAGTAACCTCGAATAATCCCATTCCTGTCCTGTTGATTAGTTTGCACTCATGCACATTGCAGCCAGCATGTCGGAACATTATTATGTGCGTTTAATATTTCATACTAAGCATGCAAGATCAAATTGCAGCGGAAAATAGCTGATGTAATCATGGGAATCATCAGGACCTTATTAATTGTGATTGTGCCGCTGGTCTATTTTATCAGATACAGCTCTCCTCCATGCCGGCTCACTGCTGGAACAGGGCTTTCTGTACTGCACTTAATCACCTCTGTTCATTATGGATTGAATATTGAATGTTGAAGAACTTATAACATCTCTCTCTCTCTCTCTCTGTCTGTCTTGCTTTCTCTCTCTTTCTCTTCTGCTCTCTCTCTCTCTCTTTTGCTTGCTCTCGCTTTCTCTCTCTCAAATCTATTCTCTCTTTATGTCTAAGTCTATGTCTGGCTCCTTGGGTAACTGTGATGCCCCTAGACAAGGTGTTGGTCAGTATGGGCACCCAGCCACCCCCCACTGTGACTCAAATGCAGATCAGATGCCCCAGAGTGGCAGCGGGGCACTGAGCTGTTCAGTGGGTCAGTAAACATCTCATGTCACTTATCAAAAAAGTAGAGAGGTATTAACCTCTGCTTCCAAGTCCAAATTCCAACACGCTTTCACTCCCCAGCTCACCACAGCAAAAACATTGAGTTTTCAGGTGACCTGCCTTGGCAAAATAAAGGTGAATCACATAGATTGGACACACGGAGTGTGAGTCATTCATCCAGTGTAATCAGAACCAGGAAGGTAAGAGTGATCCTCGTTTTAAATGATACTGCTGTAGAATCACTGTGGTGGTTTCTAGAACACCCATCCAAGCTGATTTGCTCTCTCTTAAATGCCCTCTTCATAAGCCTAGGGGCTTAATGGAATTATTTATTTTGTAATTACAGTATTGCATGTTTTTCTGGTGATTACTGGAAAACATCAAAGGATTTTTTAAAATGTGGCTGAATTCATCAGCTCCAGTCTTTCCTGTAATGTTAATGTGTAAAAACACTCCTCATGGGGAGAGTGCAGGTGAATGGTAACCGGTGAATTGCAATGGCTGAATTGTAAAGGGTGAATGGTAATGGCTAAATTGTAAAGGGTGAATGGTAAAGGCTGAATGGTAATGACTGAATGGTAAAGGGTGAATGATAATGGCTAAATTGTAAAGGGTGAATGGTAAAGGCTGAATCGTAATGGCTGAATTGTAAAGGATGAATGGTAAAGGCTGGATTGTAAAGGGTTAATGGTAAATGGCTTAATTGTAGTAAAGGGTGAATGGTAAAGGCTGAATGGTAATGGCTGAATTGTAAAGGGTGAATGGTAAAGGCTGAATGCTAATGGATGAATGGTAAAGGCAGAATGGTAATAGCCGAATTGTAAAGAGTGAAGGCTGAATGGTAATGGCTGAATTGTAAAGGGTGAATAGTAATGGCTGAATTATAAAGGGTGAATGGTAATGGCTGAACTGTAAAGGGTGAATGGTAATGGCTGAATTGTAAAGGGCAAATGGTAAATGGCTGGATGGTAATGGCTGAATTGTAAAGGGCGAATGGTAAATGGCTGGATGGTAATGGCTGAATTGTAAAGGGCGATTGGTAAATGGCTGAGTGATAATGGCTGAATTGTAAAGGGTGAAGGTTGAATGGTAAAGGTGCTTCTCATGGGGGTATTATGGTGCTTTCCATCATGTTCTTCAATTGAAGTGCTTTTTTGGATTTGTTTATTTTATTACTTTTAAAACATAATCCTCTAAGGAGTCGTTTTTCACCCAAGGGTATTTTAAGTTATCCCTTTCTGGGGAAACTGTTTGGCTGATTTTACATTTTAAATCCCTCTAAGACTATTTTTGCATGTCCGTGCAGTCTGATTCAAATCCCTTGCTGGCCACGCTAAATTTTTGTAACGTTCTGTTGGTAATTGTATTTTCTTACATTGCTTTTTCTCTGAACGTGCAATTTGGGGTAGCAGTCATTGACTCCTTGAAATTATGTTTTGCTTCACTTATGATTAAACACAAAAAAATCAAACCCAAAAGTCTGTGATTAGCATCCAAATGCATTATGTAAAAAATGTTTTTTTTTGGTTTTTTTTTGAAAATTCATTAATATTTGTTCTGAAAACAGGCTGAAACATTACAAAGTTTGTTCCTGATCACCTTTCATTCCAGCAAATGTCTCACTGCATTGCAGACTGGACTGTGCATGTTCATCAGACAGCACAAAGTTAAGGGAAATCATACTTTGCATTTAACCTTTGATCGCTATGATTATTCTTCTCTTTTTGCTGTGGGATTTCATTGCAGTAACGCGAGAGAGTGAATGAGGACTGACCTTGAGTCAGTTTGCTGATGATTTAATCAAAAAAGTGTGAAACTGTCTGCGATCACAAACACTCAATTGGGCCCCGACACTGTTATCTCATCAATGCACTTTGCAGCATCCGACAGGTTATGGAGACAGCGAGCATCCTGGAGCTTAACATCCAGCCGTCCAACAAGTGGTGTTGGTCACATGTACTGTAGGACAAACAGGAAAATTGCAGTACAGGGTTTATTTACATTCCAATTATATGCTCAGTGTGCATTTCAGTCTCTTAACACCCCACAATCTTCTTTGTTAAACTGCGGAATGGGATTCCATTTCTTATTTCTGTAAATAGAATCTTTCAAAGCAGCACTGTACTGTATATAGGACAACTTTAATTGTAAATCCCATTTGAAAGGCTTTTAATAAGATTAGGGAACCCAAGCAATGTTTTATTAATGCCGGGAACAGGCCTGCCCGGGGGCCCCACCATCCTTATCCCTGGAAGCGCCGGAAGAGTTTATCGCGCCCTGCAGACCGTACAGGGGCTGCCACTGAATATTAAAGTGTAGATGAGCTATTCCTTCTCCCAATGGCGGCTCATGTGCGGGTTAAATGAGACGCTTTGCTCGTCTAGCCAGTTCCCGCTGGTGAGGGTGGAGGTGGAAGGCTGTCTAGCATTAGAAACCCAAAAAGGTGCACGAGCCCGGAGTTATGAGGCTGATGTGTGGGGAGTTATGGAGGCTGATGTGTGGGGAGTTATAGAGGTTGATGTGTTGGGAGTTATGGAGGCTGATGTGTGAGGAGTTATGGAGGCCGATGTGTGGGGAGTTATGGAGGCTGATGTGTGGGGAGTTATAGAGGTTGATGTGTTGGGAGTTATGGAGGCTGATGTGTGAGGAGTTATGGAGGCTGATGTGTGGGGAGTTATGGAGGCTGGTGTGTGGTGAGTTATGGAGGCTGATGTGTGGGGAGTTATGGAGGCTGATGTGTGGGGAGTTATAGAGGTTGATGTGTGGGGAGTTATGGAGGCTGATGTGTGGTGAGTTATGCAGGTTGATGTGTGGGGAGTTATGGAGGCTGATGTGTGGGGAGTTATAGAGGTTGATGTGTAGGGAGTTATGGAGGCTGATGTGTGAGGAGTTATGAGGCTGATGTGTGGGGAGTTATGGGGGCTGATGTGTGGGGAGTTATGGGGGCTGATGTGTGGGGAGTTATGAAGGTTGATGTGTGGGGAGTTATGGAGGTTGATGTGTGGGGAGTTATGGGGGCTGATGTGTGGGGAATTATGGGGGCTGATGTGTGGGGAGTTATGAGGCTGATTTGTGGGGAGTTACGAGGCTGATGTGTGGGGAGTTATGGAGGCTGGTGTGTGGGGAGTTATGGAGGCTGATTTGTGGGGAGTTATGAGGCTGTTTTTTGGGGAGTTATGAGGCTGATGTGTGGGGAGCTATGGAGGCTGATGTGTGGGGAGTTATGAGGCTGGTGTGTGGGGAGTTATGGGGGCTGATGTGTGGGGGAGAATGTGAACAGGTGGCGATGCATTATTCCAGTGTAACATTTGATTAACCTTTCTGAGGGAACTCGGACAATCACTTAGCTCACTTTGACAAATCTGTGATGTTAACTCTTTCAGCGCTGAACCTTTCTGCTGGATCAGATTGCAGTGCATACTATACCAAGATATAGCGTAAACATCCTCTATAAAATAAACAGAATCGCCTGTTATGCATATGTATTTGTGTGTACAGTATAGCCATTGTCACAGTTCTTAATATTATTTTTATATCTGATATATGATAATGTATTGTACAGAATTTAATGTCATGGGACATAATGGAAGTTGGTGTGCGTACCTGCGTGCGTGCGTGTGTGTGTGTGTGCATGTGTGTGTGCGCATGTGTGTGTGTGTGTGTGTACATTTGTTTGGATATAAAGAAAGGATTAAAAAAATTTTGGTCAATAATTCATGTCTGTTGCTGCAGTGAATTTCTGGTCCTCCATAATCTTTATGCTCATAATCCGGCCCTTGTTTTCCCATGCAGGGCTAAAGCTCTAGCTCACTGTGAAGTGTATCATTTCCATTGCACAGTGCCTTCTATTTGTCATTCTAATGACAACAGATAAAGGGCCTGGACCTGGACTGGAAAATTAGATGCTGAGAGAATATTTTGGAGCATGAATTCAGCGTAGTGCCTGACCCACCAAAAAAAAAGGCATGCTTTCTTCTCCATCTGCACAGAAAGTCAATTTCAAACTATCCTTCACTATGATAGAGATTGCATCTTTTTTAAATCGGTACATCATAAATCACCTCCTCTAAAGCCTGAATGTGCGTTACAGTGCTCCAGTAGGACTGGGCAGAGGGAGGCGTGCGCACCCTCTAGAGAACCCTGTGTGGAGGGGAGGGGCTTATGGGCCTGTCAGTTTTGTGGTCTCAGCCTTGACCCTGTTCTCCTTCAGCTCAGCGTCCCCATCAGGGGACTGAAGCCTGGAGGCCTGTTTGGTGCAAACACTCACCTTCTTATCTGAAAAGGAAGTTGTTGTTGATTTAGACCTTAAACATTGTCTGCATTTATTTCTATATTTCTGTTTCTATTATATTGTTATTGATCTCAAAAGCGAGAAAATTACTCTCATGGAACATTTTTTGACAAATTTGTTATATGTTTTGCTTAATGTCTAGAATTGTCAAAAATGTTATACCTGTATATGTTTGTCATTTTTTTTTTTTTTTAGGTACGCTATTTGTAGCTATTTTTGGTTATAAAAACATTGAGCTGAAGACTAGTGGATATGTTAGAGAAGAGAGATGCTGTTGATGATATGCAATCAGAAGCACAAATCTGAAGGTCAGAGAACTGTAACAGAGGCTATTTGCATAGCACATTCTTCAGACTCACACATAGTGTTCCACATACATGAATCACAATGTATTGTACATGCATGCAAGCAAATAAAATATAATTCATAAAAAACAAAAATTATGCTGCAGAAACAGTCTTAAAGAAGTCTTTTAACATGGCTTAAAAAAATTGGTAAGTGTTGATATTGGAAGCATAAAATAACATCTCGGGTGGGCAAGGAAAGATGGATTCATTGCTATATTCCATAGCTACATGTGCTTTTAATTATTTAATCATTTGATTTGCATTGATAAGCTTACAGGTGAATGCTAAATGCTATTTGTGTGCCTCTGTGTGAAGCCTGTTATCGTGGTGTAGTCTGTTAATCAGCCTGTGTTGGCATGTCCAGATAATTAGCTAATTGAGGCAAGGTAATTGGCTGAAATAGAAACCTGCATAGATACTGGCCCTTTGTGTCTGTCTCAAAGTGTGGGGGAGCATTTCTCAGGTGTGGGGAGAGTTCCTCAGGTGTGGGGGAGTATTCCTCAGGTGTGGGGAGAGTTCCTCAGGTGTGGGGGAGTATTCCTCAGGTGTGAGGAGAATTTCTCAGGTGTGGGGATAGTTCTTCAAGTGTGGGGATAATTCCTCAGGTGTGGGGGGGAATTCCTCAGGTGTTGGGGAGCTAGAGCTGATATTATATCTGTGGGGTTGGGGTTATTGTGATAAATCCAGAAGAGCCCCTAAATAAATCAGTCCCCTCTGGAGCTGTCTTTTCATCATCTCTTCTGTAAAACGGCAAAATGGCGGGAAGCACAGACCATTGCGTTCAATCTAAACGCAGTTTGTTATTGAGAAGACGCTCGGCCAAACGTTTCTCTGGGACCTACACTGGCCGCAGGTCCATTGACTTTTTCTAAGCACGTGCCAAATGCTCAGAAAAGCTAGCGGATCATATAGCCGTCGCTCCCCGAGCTGTGATTTATGTACGTCCTCCACTTACAGTTTTGTCCTAGAGCACCATTTAAATGTCATCATTAGAAGAGGACAGAGGAAAAAAACAGCTCGAACCTCTGCGGCCTCTGACATTCTCACTCCATTCCAAATGCAAGCTGGCGCATGCTAGTCTCGTTTAGCAGCGTTTTAATCGATCCCCCCCCCCCACACCAGAGGGGGCAGTCACGCTGAGGACACTGGCAGTCATGCTGTAAATAATTGCACAGACATACGATTCCTTACAATGCGGCTGCCCTTGCCAGTGTTTAATTGTGATTTGAAGGAACGTTGACTTAAACGTGTCATTTACAGTAGCTTTGCAAATTGACCTTTCAGTCAGTCTTCCAAAGTCCTGCAGGGTGGGGGAGGGGGGGACGCGTGACCTTTACTACGGACCATGGGGGTGGGGGAAGGGGGGGTGGGCAGAGGGAGGAGCCCAGCAGGACTGAACAAGCGAAAGCCGGAGATGGATGAGTACATGCAATCTGTAATAAAACTAGGCCCTGGACTTTAACTGCTTAATAAAATGCAAGGCTAGAAATGCCAGCGCACACTCTATTTATCTTCCGTTCAGACCTTAAAATAGGGTGGTTATATTATGAACAGGGAATCAAGAGTCATTGCTTTCTCTTTCACCTGAATGAAAAATAACCCCCACAGTTATGCAAACGAAACGTTATGCAAACGTGTGTGCGCGTGTGTGTGTGCATGAGGCATTCAGCCTTTTCCAAAATGTATAATTATTTATTTGATTCCATGCTTAAACATCTGTTGAATGCAGATGCTAGGCACCATTACTGTAAAGCTCTCTTTGAAGGATTTTCAGTAATTTCCGCAGGAATTTTAAATGTGAAAATGAGGGATTAGCTGTCCATTTTGTCCTGAGAATGTGAAAATGTGGTGCAGGGTTTTAAGTGTATGTGAGACTGCCTCACTGGGTATTTCTGGAATTATGCCTAAGAATAAAACTACAGATAATGAGCTTGGTAACTTGATGGTTGCTAAGCCTGGATTTTGTCCCTTGTAGGCTAGACAAAGAAGAATCTAATTATAATTAATGAATACTTACAGACATAGAATCTGCTCACTGCCCTGCTCTGATATTACTAAGCTCTACAGGACTCTGTGGTTGCCTGCCTCAGATAACTCTCTGATGTCTTGTAATGCAGACTTCAGAAAGATCAAAGTAAGCAAGCCAGTTGGCACACTTTACTAACATGATGGTGCCTTGTAAATATATGTACAGTGTTGTAGAGTAATGATGTTACTACAAAAAAGGGTCATGATTCATGTTTCCAGCAGTTACCGAGGAGCAGTCAGTCTCTCTGTCTGGGGCTCCTTCCTTACTCTTCCCTCCTCTTCCTCATATAAGCTGTGCTGTAGTGACAGGAATTGGTGACAGGTGATGGATTTATTGAGTCATAGCCGGCCATATTTTATTGCTCATGCTCAAATTCAGAATCATCACAAAAACCTCTTCATCATCCTCATCTCCACAGCAACATTCATTACATTACATTACATTATAGGCATTTAGCAGACGCTCTTATCCAGAGCGACTTACACAACTTTTACTTAGCACTTTACATTGTATCCATTTATACAGCTGGATATATACTGAAGCAATGCAGGTTAAGTACCTTGCTCAAGGGTACAACGGCAGTGTCCTTACCCGGGATTCGAACCTGCGACCTTTCGGTTACAAGCGCAGTTCCTTACCCACTGCGCCACACTCCGTCCTACATTCCCTCCTGCCCTGATGGTAGGGGGGTTCCAAGCTGGGTCCTGCTGTCCTGTACGGTTGCAACCTGGGGTCCTACACTGGTTTCACACTGGGGCTCCATATGGAGGTTCCACACTGGGGTTCTACACTGGGGCTCCATATGGAGGTTCCACGCTGGAGTTCTACACTGGGGCTCCATATGGAGGTTCCACAATGGGGTTCTACACTGGGGCTCCATATGGAGTTTCCACACTGGAGTTCTACACTGGGGCTCCATATGGAGGTTCCACGCTGGGTTTACATTTGGGGGGGAGGGGGGGGGGTGGGTTCCACTCTGGGGTTCTGCACAGCAGTACAGTGCAATAACTAATTTGTCAAGAATATTATTTTTCACTAATTTTTCATTGTTATTATTTTGACCTTTTTTTCTTTGTATTTTTCCAGCCAAAGCAGAGTTAATAAAAAGTGCACAGTCATAAAATGGCAGTTTGTCTGCCAGTGCAGCCTCACTGTTTTCACACTGATGACTCAGGGCGTGTGAAAACTGAGCATGTGTCCTAAATGTGAAAACTGAGCATGTGTCCTAAACGTGAAAACTGAGCATGTGTCCTAAATGTGAAAACTGAGCTTGTCCTAAACGTGAGAACTGAACATGCATCCTAAATATGTCTTATGGTGAAAGGGCTCCAGCTGTGTTGGCAGCTGCCCTCCCGGCCTTAAGAGAGAGCCCCCTACCTCCCCGCCGAGCTGGGGCATGTCTGTCCTTGCCCCACCCGTCCCCGGTCCAGGCTGGGGCGTGTCTGTTCTGATGCTGTGACCCCCAGGTCTGGATCCCTCCCCATCACATCCATCACCCCGCATTGCAGGAGTCAGCACGCAGAGTTCTTCAGTGTGGTCTGTGAAGAAGAAGAACTGCTCCTTCCCCCACAGTCCCTCACTCAGAGCACCACAGAGAGCCTCACTTCACACATTCATTACGTTGGAAGCCCATGTTACGATTAAATCCAAAGCATGCACTTCTAAATCACAAACGAGTCTTCTGCTGCCCTCACATAATTGAGCACCGAAAGTGGCACCTCAGCCCCATCTGTCAACAGAAGGCACTGAGGGAGTCCTTTAATAAGCATGCGCTAGCTTATCACTTCGACATGTCAGCCATTACAGCAACAGAATATACTCAGAAATTTTGTATTTTAAAAATATGCTATCTATTAACCAGATCAAAAGCTATAATCTATCCATCCATCCATTATCTATACTCGCTTATTCCTGGTCAGGGTCATGGGAGGTGCTGGACCCTATCTCAGCATGCATTGGGTGAGAGGCAGGACTACACCCTGGACAGGCCATCAGTCTATTATAGGATACACATACCATTAGAAAATATATTGAAAACATATCATAATATACAGTATAGACAAGCATGCCAATGATTGCTGCCGTCAGATATTGAAATATATGCAGTATATGAGTTTTATTTTCAAAAAAAATAAATATTTTCATATTTTTACTGTATTTCAGTATATTCAGTTTCCATTAGGGAGTTGTCAGCTATTTCTGGTGCTTGATAGATCGTTTAAAAACAAAGACATAATTTCATTGTAATAAATGGATTACTTTCTGTGTGAATCATCATCCTGCATTTAGTAATTTGTCAGTAGATTGAGTTAAATCTACAGCATGACTAAGACTCTACAATAGTGCTCTGGCATCTCTACTGGTGTCAGCTGCTTCTGAAGCTAGTTGTGTCTCAGCTAAATCTCCTGTGCCTGTGCTGGTCCTATACTTGTACCGGGTCAGTGCTTGTACTGGTTTAGTACCTGTACTGGTTCTGCACCTGTGCTGGTCCTATAACTATACTGGTTCTTACCTGTAGCGGTTCTGTTCTTGTACTGATCCGAACACCTGGTCTGTAGTGTATGGATAGCTCCTATATTCTACAGCTGGTCTGTAGTGTATGGATAACTCCTATATCCTACAGCTGGTCTGTAGTGTATGGATAAATCCTATATTCTACAGCTGGTCTGTAGTGTATGGATAACTCCTATATTCTACAGCTGGTCTGTAGTGTATGGATAGCTCCTGTATCCTACAGCTGGTCTGTAGTATATAGATAACTCCTATATTCTACAGCTGGTCTGTAGTGTATGGATAACTCCTATATTCTACAGCTGGTCTGTAGTGTATGGATAATTTCTATATTCTACAGGAATGTACAGGAACCCTGGGGTTTTCTTAGAGCTCTTTTCCACATGATTAAATGTGTAATGGTGTATGGCATTAAGGTTGTGAATTGTGATGGTTATGAAGTTGGTTGACCACCTGTCTTCAGTGAATGATGGCGTGACACCAGCTTATTCATGTAAACGCTGTAGCATAAATCACGCTTTGGACTCGAGCCTTTTGTCATTTGTACTGGTTCATTCATTTCATTTTGTTGTTGTTTTTACTCCTCTCTTTCAGATAAGTCCTGGATGCACACTCCAGAGGCCCTGGCAAAACATTATATTGCATATAATGCCAAGGTATGTTTCAGGGAGATGATTTATCTGTTCGCATTATTGTTTTTGCAGGAATGGATGACCATTTATTGAATGAGATTTTTAAGCCAAGTCTGAGCTATGGAAGACCAGATCTGCTCCTCTGGTTAGGAGAATATCAGGGCTCCACACCCTCTACTCTCGGCTCAAAGCTCACCCGCTTTTCCATGGCATGTGCCGTGCTGCCATGCCAGTTTAGGAACTGGTCCTCTCATTAGTTTTCTCTTTTGGTTGGCAGAACAACAGTATTATTTATTAATCTGGATTGGTTTATAGGATTTCTATATCTTGCATGGGAGTGCTGGTATTTCAGATCACACAATAGCTGTGAAATGAAGAAAGTTGAGCGGAAACCGTAGGTTCAGTTGATCTAAAGCTGGGTTTAGGAAAAGACTAGTGACCTCAGCTGTGATGTAGTGCCTACACAGATGCCTATACACTGAATTACAATCCAGTGATTGGACTGCAGCTGTGTCCAGCTGGAAGAAGCACTGTAGAGAGACTGGAAGTGGTAGGTAGGGCGGCAGTGACGGTTCACACAAAGAAGAAGTGGGCAGCTGTCGGCCCATCCCCACACTGGATCTGGGGTCTGCCTGTGCCGTGATCCCGGCTGTGGCTTTGAACACAAGTGTGTTCTGTGCAGACCCAGCCCTTGGGCTGAGCATCTGCTGTGGACGTCTGGAGCGCAGACAGAGGTGATGGCCACTGGCTTGTTTTCCACCGATAGCTAAAGGCAGGGGAGTGGGTGTGGGTGTGGGAGGTAGAGTGGGTGTCGATATGGGAGTGGGTATAGGAGTGGATGTGGGTGTGGGTATGGGAGTGGGTGTGGGAGTGTGTATGGGTGTGGAAGTGAGTGTGGGAGTGGATGTGGGAGTGGGTGTGGGTATGGGTGTGGGAGTGGGAGTGGGAGTGAGTGTGGGAGTGGGTGTGGGAGTGTGTACAGGTGTGGGAGTGAGTGTGGGTGTGAGAGTGGGTGTGGATATGGGTGTGGATATGGGTGCGGAGTGGCTGTGGTAGTGTCCTGTGTGCAGTCTGCTGTAAAAGTGTCCTGTGCGCTCTGTAGAGGAGAGGGAAATGGGCTGGGAGAGTACACTCTTCCTCAGCTTCTTCCCCACAGGAAGTCCACTGCCACACGCTAACATTTAGCAACTGCGCATGTCTCACCATACATGAAGATGAATTAAATTAACTGGGCAAAACCAAACTGACGCAGTTATATGTGCCCTGTTTGAAAAGTTTTCAGCTGAACTGCTTTGTGGTTAACATTAATAATTTTAAGTGTTGAGTGACTGTGTGACTTGTGTGGCCGAATTTTAATGGGAGATACTGTATAATTTTAAAAATGCTGCGCACATGGAATTGCATGACAGAAGGTGAACAGCACCCTCTGTTGGATAGCCTTATGGTGGCTGGGGGGTGGGGGGGGGGGGGGGGGGGATTAAACTTCAAACTTTAAAAAATGATCAAATGAACCACTCTCTCAAGTAATCAGTCAGGCATCTTTTCATCTCTGTAATTCTTGCCAAAATCAAAGACGGCACCCTGAGACAATAAGTTTTATATTTGAATTTGTTTAAACAATTTGCTGTTGATGCTTGCACTGTGTTATTTCATTTAATGTATTTTCTGCAGAATTAAAATATGTTTGCATAATGTATTGGTCTGCTGTCCTCACTTTGAAATCAACAAATGTATTTGAGTTTCTTTGGAAGAGCTGGAACCGATTCTTTGTGCTTCTTCTTATGGCCTTTCCTACCTCGCTAAATGTGTAATTACTGTGCATTTGTTACCTTAGCTATGAAGCATACATAATTTGTTGTAATTGCTTACTGTGTGTGTGTGCGTGTGTGTGAGCGAGATGCATTTTTATGCTGTTTTCTAATTGAATTATAGTTCCTTGGAAACACAGAAGTTGATCAACCTAAAGGCACAGAAGTTGTGAGAGATGCAGTGAGAAAACTGAAAGTAAGTTGTATGTATTATCTTTTCATTTCAGTAGTGTTTAATGCATTACCGAGTCATTTCAGTAGTGTTTAATGCATTACCGAGTCATTTCAGTGGTGTTTAATGCATTATCTGTTCATTTCAGTGGTGTTTAATGCATTATCTGTTCATTTCAGTAGTGTTTAATGCATTACCAATTCATTTCAGTAGTGTTTAATGCATTGCCAATTCATTTCATTAGTGTTTAATGCATTACCAATTCATTTCAGTAGTGTTTAATGTATTATCTGTTCATTTCAGTAGTGTTTAATGCATTACCAATTCATTTCAGTGGTGTTTAATGCATTACCTGTTCATTTCAGTAGTGTTTAATGTATTACCTGTTCACTTCAGTAGTGTTTAATGCATTACCTGTTAATTTTAGTCGTGTTTAATGCGTTACCTGTTCATTTCAGTAGTGTTTAATGTATTACCAATTATCTCTTTGTATAGTGGTGTTTTATGCATTCTAATTTCATTTTAGTACTGTTATGTATCATCTGTTCCTTTTAGTAGTGATGTATGTATTATTCATTCTTTTTAGTACCATTTAATATAACATTCATTCAGTTAGTCAGGATCTATCCATCATCTATTCATGTTAATGCTTTAATGCATTGTATATTCATTTTTTATTGGTTCATGCATTATCAATTAATTTCAGTTGTGTTTCATGTATTATCTTTTCATTTTAGCAGTGTTTTATGGTTTATCTATTCATTTCAGCAGTGTTATATTATGTTATGCTCCTTACAATAATCTGTATGTTGTGTGCCCAGTTCTATAAGCTCAAATAGATGTTACTCAAGTTTGCTCATAGATTTCTATTTGCTTGGTGTTGTGCTAAGACTTCATGGATTACATGCAGATGCATAAACTGCCTGTGTACTCCTGCGGTCTGCACCACTCAAACAGAACATGCATACTCTTGCTGGCTGTGGTCGTTTGGGCGATGAGGCAGGCTAAGCTGAATTGAATCAAAGCAAATTGAAGTGAATTGAACAACAGAAATCTAAATGCGTGTCAGACCCTCCTTCTCCATTATGCAGTCAATTTGATCTTATCGTATAAAACTTTATTGCCCCAGAAGTCCCAGGGGAAAGAAGTCTGATTGCAGTATTTACCAAGACATGCAACTCAACATTTAATCTGGTTAATAAACAGTTAATCAACTGAAAATGTTTTATTAATGTTTATTGTGTGGTGGTGGTGAGGTGGGGGAGTGGGGTGAGGGGGGTGGTTGGTTATGAAAACCAATGGTTTGTTAAACCACTGATATAAACACAGCAAATATAAAACCTGTGGAATCATGAGCTCCAGGAAGTGCCAGAACATTTTGGCCAAGAAACGGGCCTCACCTTGGCTCAAAGCCTAAACTAGGCTGCAGATGGGTCAAAACACCACTCAACATTATCTCTGGGATGGGAGGGCACAGAGCAAGGAGAGGGGGTGTGAATAAATCTGATATTTAAAAAAATACATAACTTTGATGAGAAATAAATTATTACTTGAGTAATTGGTTTTGTATTAAATAATCAAATTTTCCCATTTCTTGGGAATACAGTATAGCTCATTACTTGTATTGTGTATGTTATCACACACCCACACTCAGAAGCACAAACTCACACACACACACGCAGGCAGACACACACACGTGCTCACACACACACGCAAGCACACACTCACATGGTCACACACGCACACTCATACGCTCACACACACACACAGGCAGACACACATGGTAACACACACGCACACACACACACACACACACACACGCGCAGGCAGACACTCACATGGTAACACACACACGCAGGCAGACACTCACATGGTAACACGCACACACACACACACACACACACACCTAGGCAGACACTCACATGGTAACACGCACACACACACACACACACACGCAGGCAGACACTCACATGGTAACACACACATGCAGGCATACGCTCACATGGTAACACACACACACACACACACACACTCACACACACTGCGGTGATCTGTTGTGCTAGCAAAAGGGCCAGAACACTGCTGTCCTTGGAATAAGGCGTAAATATTTTTTTATGTCCGGAGAATTTTCAGAGAAGATTTCTAGTGTTGCAAATTACTTTTAATGAATTGATTTTCTTTTTGCATATTCATTTCTGTGCATCATTTCACGTGCTAATATTTTCCTCAGAGATATGCAAGACAGCAGATCTTTTGACTGAATGATGCACATCTTACTGTAATGCTTTTTTTGATAGGAAGCCTTTGCTACACTGACATAGCGCTGTGCTGTCATTGGCTCGTCTGAACTGCGTTCAATGGTCTGTAACTTTTATTGGAGGTTTTGTGTAATTATACTTAAAATTGAGGCATTCATTTTCAAAAACCTATCATCTGATTATTGTGTGTGTGTGTGTGTGTGTGTGTATTAGGGCTGTCAAAGTTAACGCGGTAATAACGCGTTAACGCAAATTCGTTTTAACGCCACTAATTTTTTTGTTGACGCATTAACACACATTCTGTTATGATGACCATTTGCCCGACCTGTATGCTGCGTTCAAGACAACTCGGAACTAGTAAAAAACGAGGTCCGACTTGTGAAAAAAGCAACTGAACGGCAGTCGAACTCGGAATTACATAGCAAGCCGTTTTAGCTTTAATTTATTTCTATAGGATATCTAAAATTCAAATTCTAACTAGTTAGAATGCAAATTCTTGATATCACAAATTCGATTTTAACTAGTTAAAATGCCAATTCTTGATGTCGGAAGTTATATTTTAACTAGTCAGATTGAAAAAGTTTTTCTCATTCATTTCAATGGGAGTTGGAACTTGACCTAGTTAAAATGCCAATTTCTGATGTCAGAAAATCAATTACTGATATCAACAATATAATTTCAACTAGTTAAAATACCTATTTCTGATATCATGAATTTTTTTAACTAGTTAAAATTGGAATTCTTGATATCAGGAATTCCGTTTTAACTAGTTAAAATTGGAATTCTTGATATGAATAATAGAATTTTAACTAGTTTTAATTAGAATGTCCAATTTTAACTAGTTAAAATACAATTCGTGATATCAAAAATTCCTATTTTAACTAGTTAAAATTTAATTCTTGATATCAAAAATGAAAGGTCCCATTGAAATGAATGGCGAAAACGCTTGAATTATAACTAGTTACAATTGAATTTCTGATATCAAGAATTTGCATTCTCACTAGTTATAATTGTATTTGTGATATCCTCTATAAATGAATTAAAGCTAAAACGGCTTGCCATAGTATTATAGGTCGGATATTCGAGCATCATTTCTGAGCTCCGACTTTTTTTACTTCCAGATTGGTGACGTCACAGTAAGATAAATGGCGGCATTTGTAGTTCGTGGTAAGAAAGGAAAATGGTGTATTTAGGCTTTTCATGCATTTTCATTTGGGTGTGTGGTTATGTGATATGCGTTAGTATCATTTATGTTTCCCATTCATAATAGCAATGTGTGAAATTTAAACGTTACGATATCCATCAGCAACTTTTTTCGCTAGCCAGCTTAGCTAGTAAACGTTGTTTTTCTCAGAAATAAATGCTGCAAATGATACAACGAAACACCTGATAGTGATAGCATATTTACATTTCAGTACTACTACAGCCTAACTAGTTTCGCGGTTTCACTCTATTTATTCACTTAATATACTCCTTAACAATAAAATAAAGCAGCGTTTTCTGTCGGAATCCATGTTTTCTCGAGTAAAACAGCGTGAACGCAGTTTTTCATTGTCTGGGCATATTTTTCAGAGGAAGCGAGCTGCCCTGTCGTCCGTCAATGTAAACAGGCTTGTCTGTTTTTGCACCGGGTTCGGTGCAAAGAAATAGAAGTAGCCTATAACCTAACTGTTGTATCCAAAGAAATGGGAGTATAACCTAACTGTTGTATGCAAAGAAATGGGAGTATAGCCTAACTGCAATATTCTAGTTCGAGTCCTAGTTCTGTATTATACTCCCTTTCCACTGTTTCCTGCTCACTTTAGCCTATTTATTGTTTGTTTTATTTTGTATCATCTTCTTTTGATTCCACATAGTAGAAGGGGATGTTTTCGTGAGCCTTTATTTTCCCCATGTGAGGTTGGACACAATTACATTGTGTGATTTGCTTTAGAAGTGCAAGGGATCCAGGGAATGATCTTCGAGAAATGGAAAATTTAGCTGACCAATGTACCTGTTGTACAATGTGTCTGTTGTCGTGAGGCATTGAGGTCCATCATTTTGTGTTAATGCTTTAAAAAAACGGGATGTTTTAGTGAACCTTTATATGTGTAAAGTTAGACACGTTACATTGTGTGAGTACTCATATTACTAAGTAATGTTAAATTTAGCAGGTCAATATGCCCATCTGTTGTTGCCTGTTGGGCTTGAGTTTGCCATGTTATGATTCGAGCATATTTTTTATGCTAAATGCAGTGCCTTTGATGGTTTCTGAACAATATTTGTCATTGTTTTGGGTTGTTAATTGATTTCCAACAATAAATAAACATACATTTGCATAAAGCAAGCATATTTGTCCTCTCCCATGTTGATAAGAGTATTAAACACTTGAAAAATATCCCTTTGCGGTACATTTTGAACAGATAAAAAATTTGCGATTAACTATGGACAATCATGCGATTAATCGCGATTAAATATTTTATTTGATTGACAGCCCTAATATATATATATATATATATATATATATATATATATATATATATATGGTAAATCCATGAATGGCTTCAGATTGCATTGTATGGGGTTACTATGTAATGTATTAAGCATCAGCAACAGTACAAGAAAGCAATTCCATTATTACAATATCGACTTACATCAGTCCATCCGTTCCGAAACACAGATCGAATGGCAGTTCAGTGTATTACCAGGTTCTGAGCTGTTGGGTGCAGGTCCTTGATGATGTCATGAAGGACCTTACATAATGGCCAACGAATATTTTGGTCTCATTGCATATCTCCTCCCATTGTTAGAGGCAAATAAAAGTATTCTCTCTTGCTAAAATACCTTATTTGAATCAACCCCCATTAAAGGTCCAGGCTTGCAAAATGAAGTTCATGTAATTTATTGACAAGGCCATTTCTTGTAAAGCTGTACAGCAATGACATAAATAAAGTTTGTTACAAACTTGCAATGTTTATTTATTTTTTTCGTATATCTACGCAGACAACAATATATCAGAATTAGCATATAATTACTAGCATTCATCTAGACTAACCATGGTCAGGGGATTGTAAGAACGATATGTCTTCCAATTTATCTACATTAATTAAGTCAAACACAATAAATATAACACAATTAATGCTGCCTGAAGCATATTAAGATTTATTGCAGTGTAATTACATCATTTTCATCATTAACTATTTGTAACGTGTCCTACTTGTAATAAAAATTGCAAAATCGCAGGCTTGTCACTAGTTCAACTACATTCTACAGTCAGTAGTCAATGATGCCACAGTAGATACATATTTTAACCTTTCGTATTTTAACAGCTGTTCATGCAGTACTTATAGCCTTTCATTTTGAGCATATCTATTGCCTGTACGACCATAGTATAGTTCAGTTGAAATTTTTCTCACTCTCTCTATCCTGCTGGCTGTGCGCATGCATGTATGTAAGGATCAGAAACCTGTAGTTAAGGGTCTTTTAACAATAATAGCATTCTTACATTTCTCTCCAAGAGTGGCGGAAATCATTTCCAGTCCATTACCTGGACTCTATTGGCGCCCTTTGGAAGAGCGGTTATCTGTTCCTTTTTATAAGTGATGGATAAAAGATTATTATGGTGCCATTGTTAAAATGTAGCAAAGTAACTGGCCCTGTCTGGTCTTAAAGTATGGTCTTAAAGCATGTTAAAACTGAAGGAAAATGATTTGACCAGTACAGTATGACTTATGTGGTACTGATTTTATATTGTCATATTATTTGCTCATGGCAGCTAAATTACAATACAGAGTGCAGAGTGTAAATATGCAAAGCAGTGTGTGTATTTCGGATACATGTGGAAGATAACGGAAACTATTGCTGCTGTGGGGTCACAGAAAACATGGAGATCTTCTTGTTTTCCTCACTCTGAATGGCCCGTGATCCCAGCTCATTAGTTGGGAGTTTTACTCATCTTATTTATAGAGGACCCAAATCTTATGTTAGTATTTTTTATAACATAAGACTTGAATGCTAGGATAACAGAAGCAACAGAAGTTTCTGAGACTGCACTACTCAAGTCTCAGTCTCACTGGCTTGTCTCTCAGGTGCCAGAAATAAGCAGGTTATTTTAATTTCTCAGTAGAACAATAGAGAAAAATAAAATTGTTGTTGATTGTAACACACAGGCCAATTTAACAGTGAAGTTAAACTCAGAAATTCTTGGAAATAGACTTAGCAAATGTGCAGTGAATTGCGTTTTTCCTCTGGCCTTGGACATTCAAGGTGAAAGCACAGCTTTAGTGACCCTGGTATAATCATTTCATTAGGCTTTCCCTTGGGAAATGTAGTGGCATTATGTGTGTGTGTGTGTGTGTGTGTGCGTGCGTGTGTGAATGCATGTGTGTGTGCACGCACATTCATGTGTGTGTGTGCATGCATGTGTGCGTGCATGTGTGTGTGCGTTCATGTGTGTGTGTGCATGTGTGTGTATGTGTGCGAGTGCATGTGTACATGTGTGTGTGCATGTGTGCGTGTCTGTGTGTGCATGCATGTATGCGTGCATGTGTATTTATTGAGGTAAGCGTGTCAGCATCAGCTGTAAAATATCGGTGATGCAGTCGTGTATAGTGATATATTTATTGACTGTATTATCTAGTCAAAATGAATTAACAGCTTTGTGTTTATAGTGTGTGCATGCTGTATGGACTGAATAGCTGATTATTAAGAAAAGTTGTACATTTTAAATAATAATCACATGTTATTGATTATGGAGGATTCCGTCTATCCATCTTTTGGAGAAGACTGTAGCACATTCTTGCTTGTGGAGCTGTCTTGAATGAAGATGAATGGCTCTTTCCTGGCTGCCGACAGGCCCTGTTTGTTTGGAGCGCTTGCAGAGATAAGCGCGAGTCCCTGCTTGTCTCTCAGACTGCCTTGGCATTATTTTTTACACAGCCCTCATTTGTCAAATGACCCGGCATAATGACTTTGGCGGCTTCTGCGTGTGCTCGGCTGTGTTTCAGTCAGAGTTTTTATATGGAAAGTGAAACGGTGCAGAGGAGCAAACGAGGGATAAAGAATTACACATCACTACAATAACGTCGCTCTGCTAATGATGCTAAAAATGTTCTTGGGTTAAGCCAGGGGTGTCAAACTCCTGTCCAGGAGGACCACAGTCTCTGCCGGTATTTGTGCTTTCCTATCAATCAGCGGCCAGTTAAGGGCATTGAGAGAACGGTCTGTGGATTTTTTAGTCCATCGGTGGCTCAAATGAATCACTGGCGTGAATTCTGACACCCATGATTTAATCTGTGCAAACAGCGGTGGGGAAAGGATTCAGGCTGAGTTCACACTTGATCAACCCCTGGTTCCCTATTTGAATTATGTTTCCTCTTCTTTCACATATTTATGTATTATCCTTCCGTTAACCCTTTTCTTTCTTCCTCTGTGTTTTCCCGTCCTTTATTTCTCTGGTCTTAACCACAAAGGCAGTGGATGTCAAGTGTGGAGTTCTCATCTAACCAAGGTAAGAATGATGAATTCAGTCTTGGAGTTATTTTTCTTCCTGGGTGAGATGAACTCCACACTTGATGAACACATTTTTTCTTTGCTTTTTCTACTTTCTTGCATTCTTGTGTTACAAATGGTATGCTCAAATCATTTTTATTTTTCCAAGAGGAAAATTGACAAAATAGAGATCAGTGTTATGTGTCCAGCCAGTTGAAGCTCTTCTTACCTTGATCTCATTTTTCCTCTGGTTAGTTTGTGCGTGGAGTTCCTTCTTACTGGAGCAAAAGCACTCAGTACTTAGGGGTGCTTTTCCAGCGTAGCGCCTGCTTTTGAAGGGCCCAGTTCATTTGTCCCTTCTACCTTCACAGTTCCAGAGGCATATCAAGAAGTCTGAGGGCCAGAAAACTCCGAAAGTGGAACTGCAAATCTCAATCTACGGTGTGAAGCTATTAGACCCAAAAACAAAGGTGCGTTATAATGTGCAATGCCGTAGTCTCTGAGTCATACACAGGCTTTGCAAAGCTGTGCTTCAGAAGGAGTATGTAATGAGGTACTGCCTTTAACAACTTAAATTTGATTAAACTTGTCAATATGAACAAACAGCTTTGTGTTTGTAGGTTTTTGTACACTCAGCTTACATCAGGTCACAGTGTTGATTGAGTGGTTGATCTTTAAGAAAAGTTTAACTTTAGAAAAATCACTGGTTATGGGTTATCCATCTTTTGGAGAAAACTGTAGCAGATTCTTGCATTTGGAGCTGTTTTGAACCTGGACTATTGGCTCTTTTCTTGCTGTTGACAAGCTATGTATTTTTGGATGGTTTACAGAGATCAGCACTAGTTAAAAGAATGTATCTCCCCTTGTGAACAATAAAATGTCATGAACAGAATGTTTCATTCAGAATGTTCTGGCATTGTAAAATGTAAAATTATGTACGCAGAGATGTACCCAGATATAAAATGTCACATCTGTCTGTATTTCCCTGCCATAATCTTCTTTTGATGAAAAACCCAAACTTGTTGAGTTTAACTTCACTATCACAGTGAAGAATTAATGGGACAAGGCAAGGCAAATTTAACAAGATTCCATTTTTGCTGGAACAGGAAAGAACATTTACATCTTACAGCATTATCTTTCCTGTCACGGAGGTGTCAAATAACCTCCAAGGTTTTTGTGTCATTGCCTTTTGGTATTAATGGTACAAACTACAGGCAATGTGCAGTCTTTTTTTATAGCGTACCCAAAACTATTCTTCAGGCCAAACCGCTCCTCTGTCCTAACTGTTCGCCTTTCTAAATTGTTCACAAACATTAGACACTTCGGGTACTCTTTCGGCAAGAGTGAAGTGTAAGATAGGGGTAAGCACACACGTTGAGCATGAAATATCAAATGTGGGAACGAGCAACAGTTCTTAGACACTGATGACACCGCTGAACTCAGGCAGTCTTGTCACTGACAGGCTATCCTGCAGTGAGTCCTGCTTATTTTTAACAGGCATTTCAACCAAAACGAGGTTGAAAGGTTAAGACTCAAGGTAGTCTCATTATAAGAATGCATGCTTGGCAACATATGTGCTGCAAACCCCAAGTAGTAAGCAAGGCTTTTTATGCTTTGTTTTTTTATTTATTTATGTTTTTTTTTAGCAATTCTTTATAACTTGGTTCAGTCAGGACATTTATAATTCGATGATTTAGACCCACTGAACTCAATGGGACCATAACTGAGTTAAATAGGTCTAGGACTTCTTATATACACACAACTTCAGAAGCAAGGTTGATCTGCTGACATCATCAGACCAGTGCGTCTGCTGCCCCCCAGTGGATGTGGACACAGGTGCGTTTGCTGTGTACACTGGGTGCAGTAGCGTTGGGCCTCTCGTCCTCTGAACGTCTCAGTGAGCGATTGAGCTGTTTCTGGCTCCACTGTGTGGCGTTTCATTCGAACAGAACCTGGTTCTCAGGTTTTAGAGGGATTTGTCATTTGGGAAATACATATGACCTCCCATATGCTCATGGGATATACAGTTAAATGCAACTGTATGGGACTTACAATTAATTGGGACAGTGGCACAATTGTTGTTGTTTTCGCTCTGTACTCCAGCACATTGGATTTGAAATTAAAAAATGAATATGAGGTTAAAGAGGAGACTGTCAGCCTTATTTAGAGGGTATTTAATTGTAGGAATTACAGCCCCCCCCCCCCTATATATTTAGTACTTGGTTGCAAATCCTTTGCATTGGATGATTGTCTGAAGTCTGCTACCCATAGACAACACCAGACCCTGGATGTCTTCCCTGGTGATGCTCTGCCTGGCCTGTACTGCAGCCATCTTCAGCTCCTGCTTGTTTTTGGGCCATTTTACCTTCAGTCTTGTCTTCAGAAAGTGAAGCGCATGTTCAGTTGGCTTCAGGACAGGTGATTGGCTTAGTCAGTCAAGAACAGTCCACTTTTTTGCCCTGAAAAACTCCTTGGTTGCTTTGGCAGTGTACATGTGACTATTGTCCTGCTGCAAGGTGAAGCACTGTCCAATGAGATTTCAGGCATTTACTTGAAATTGAGCAGATGTTTCTGTACTTCAGAATTGTCTTACAGATGATGGGGGTGCTTTGGATCATGATCAGTTCCTTTCTTTCTCCACACTTTTCTCTTTCCATCACTTTGGTACTGGTCAATAACTGCCCCAGCTGTCGATAAGACTTTGTTCCAGAACTCTGCAGGTTTTCTAATGCCCTTTTCAAGAAATTCTTTACAAATCTATGCTTACACTCTAGAGTGCTCTTAATCTCTTCAACAGTTGAAAAGAGGTTACTCTTCACAATTGAAAGTATTTTTTGGTCATCCACTGCAGTGGTCCTCTGTGGTCATTTGCTGTTGTTGAGCTCAATATCATTATATCGAACAGTTGTTATTTTAGTCCTCATGTTGAGAGACAGCAGCAACAGACTCCAAATGCAAGTCCCACACTTATAATTAGCTGTAGACCTTTTGTTAGCTTTCTAGTGCATGAACTAATTGTGCAACAACACACAGCTGGCCAAGAAACAACTGAACAGCCAACTGTCCAATTACCTTGGGGGGGGGGGGGGGGGGGGGGTATGTCTACAAGGGCTGTACTTCCCACACGGAACTGCATTATTAAATTTAAGCTGACAGTCTGCTCTTTAACCTCATATTAAAATATGGGTGTTTTTTTTTCTTTTTATTTTAAATAAGTGAAACAATAATTTTAAAATGTGTTTTGTGTTTACTCGGGTTCCCTTTTGTCTGATATTACATTTTGTCTAAAGATCTGAAATCATTCAGTGTGACAAATATGCAGTAATTGAGGAAATCGGGAAGGGGCAAATAGTTTCACATGGCCCAGTACATCATGCCTTCCCTGACATGGGCAGAACAGCTCAAATGGTACAATGCCAGGCTCAATAACGAATGAGGCGAAAGCTCAGTGTTTGCTCATAGTAGAGTGCACTCAGCTTTGTCATGTGATTTATCTTCTTTCAGGATGTGCTGTACAATTGCCAGTTGCACAGGATATCATTCTGCGCTGATGACAAAACTGACAAGAGGATTTTCACCTTCATTTGCAAAGACTCCGAGTCCAACAAACACCTCTGTTATGTGTTTGACAGTGAAAAATGCGTGAGTATGTCCTCTGCCTGTGGAACTTTAGGAGAGTTCTGTGCATGCAGGGTGATGGCATTAGGGGGCGCACTGTGTGTGCAGGGTGATGGCATTAGGGGGCGCACTGTGTGTGCCGGGTGATGGCATTAGGGGGTACACTGTGCATGCAGGGTGATGGCATTAGGGGGTACACTGTGCATGCAGGGTGATGGCATTAGGGGGCGCACTGTGTGTGCAGGGTGATGGCATTAGGGGGCGCGCTGTGTGTGCAGGGTGATGGCATTAGGGGGTACACTGTGCATGCAGGGTGATGGCATTAGGGGGTACACTGTGCATGCAGGGTGATGGCATTAGGGGGCGCACTGTGTGTGCAGGGTGATGGCATTAGGGGGTACACTGTGTGTGCAGGGTGATGGCATTAGGGGGCGCACTGTGTGTGCAGGATGATGGCATTAGGGGGTACACTGTGCATGCAGGGTGATGGCATTAGGGGGCGCACTGTGCGTGCAGGGTGATGGCATTAGGGGGTGCACTGTGCATGCAGGGTGATGGCATTAGGGGGCGCACTGTGTGTGCAGGGTGATGGCATTAGGGGGCGCACTGTGTGTGCAGGGTGATGGCATTAGGAGGGGCACTGTGTGTGCAGGATGATGGCATTAGGGGGTACACTGTGCATGCAGGGTGATGGAATTAGGGGGTACACTGTGCATGCAGGGTGATGGCATTAGGGGGCGCACTGTGTGTGCAGGGTGATGGCATTAGGGGGTACACTGTGCATGCAGGGTGATGGCATTAGGGGGCGCACTCTGTGTGCAGGGTGCCGGCTTTAGGGGGCACACTGTGTGTGCAGGGTGATGGCATTAGGGGGCACACTGTGTGTGCAGGGTGATGGCATTAGGGGGCGCACTGTGTGTGCAGGGTGATGGCATTAGGGGGTGCACTGTGTGTGCAGGGTGACAGCATTAGGGGGTGTACTGTGCATGCAGGGTGATGGCATTAGGGGGTACACTGTGTGTGCAGGGTGATGGCATTAGGGGGAGTACTGTGTGTGCAGGGTTATGGCATTAGGGGGCGTACTGTGTGTGCAGGGTGATGGCATTAGTGGGAGTACTGTGTGTGCAGGGTGATGGCATTAGGGGGCGCACTGTGTGTGCAGGATGATGGCATTAGGGGGTACACTGTGCATGCAGGGTGATGGCATTAGGGGGTACACTGTGTGTGCAGGGTGATGGCATTAGTGGGAGTACTGTGTGTGCAGGATGTCGGCATTAGGGGGCGCACTGTGTGTGCAGGATGCCAGCATTAGGGGGTGTACTGTGCATGCAGGGTGACTGCACTGTGTGTGTGTATGAATCAAAGCCAGCTCTCCTGTTAACGGCTCCACCCGTTGCGTTTTAGGCTGAGGAGATAACGCTAACCATCGGCCAGGCGTTTGACCTGGCGTACAAGAAGTTCCTGGAGTCTGGGGGGAAGGATGTGGAGACGAGGAAGCAGATTGGAGGCTTGCAGAAACGAGTGAGACCCCAGATCCCCAGATTGGCCAATACCACTTACTCCTGAACATTACATCATCCATTTCACTGCCTTAGATTATGAGGGGAATATTCACAAATATTTGCTCAAATGATGTTGATATCCATGCAAACATGTTCTTTTAGATTTTACTGGTTGGCTATAGCTTTCAGTGAATTTAAACACTGTACAACTGTTTTTCTGTGTTTAAAGTATTATATTTCCTTTTGATGTTAGACATGTCATTTCTTAACACAAGAGCTGGAGGTCTGACATGGTAGGCCTGTTCTGTAATGGTTATTCTCATTGATCTCACTTCTGATTGGTGGCAGACTGAACGGTCACATTGCTGATTGGCTATAATCTGAAATGCCATGTTTGTTACATCATTCAGTTTCTGAATGAGCCGAATCAATCTTCCCTTCAATGGCCAGTATGAGCTTTTTAGTTTCAGGATGAAAAAAATATTTCATTTAATAACTCAACCAAATAAAATAAGCTTAAAGAAATGGCTCACTTAGACCTATATATAAGATATAAAGCCTATATATAAAGCTAGCAGGTATCTATATATAGAATCGAACATTCACAGTTTCAGAGTTGCTATCTTACTACTTGGGAAGGGCCTCCAATCGAAATCTGTTGAGTTTAAGGCATTGTGGCAGTCTTAGAAATGATGGTATTCTTAACAAATAAAACTGGAATCCATAGAGGTGCCGGTATATTGTTCCTGCACACAGATATATTTGATTATAGGAGTAAGTTATAAGACATTATTGCTTTTTTACAGTTTGAAAACTTTTTTTTATAATTCTTTTTTTACTGTTATTAATGCAAAGTGTCTTTTCTGTCACCTGGTTTTGGATTAAAGTGTTTTTTTCCTTCTGTTTCTTAGATTCAAGAATTAGAAACAGAGAATTCTGAGTTGAAAAAGCAACTGCAGGTTCTGGAGGAGCAGTTGATGCTAGCCCAAGTGTCGCCTGTAAGTTTAGGAATTAGGAATGAAAATCACAGCCAAACGTCTGCTGTGAATCAATGTGAATTTGATTGCAGCCTCTTCCTCTGTGAATTTCAGTATGACTGTCTATCCTCTGCTCCAGGTCTTGTTTTCTCTTTGTTCAGGAGTGCTTCCCTCTCTGGTTAAATGCGCTTTGTTTGATCTCTCTACAGCTTCTGCATATAAACTCTACTAACGAGGCCTACATGACGACCAGGCCGTCCTCTCTCTTCTGGTGTCACAACCTGACTTCGTTCTCCTGCTTAGAAATCTCTTCTGTCACTCTCACTCCTATGAGCTCCCCCGACTCTAGCCTGTCCGCTGGCCTGTTAACCCCTCCCCCTGCTAAACCCCCTCTGCCAAAGCCCCGCAGCGGATACAGCCTCCCCCGCCCTCGAGTAAAGCCTGTTACTGTCTCTGCTTCTCACCTGCTCCACTGCTGTGTGTGTGTGTGCATGTGTGTGTGTATGTGAGTGTGTGTGTGTGTGCATGCGTGTGTGTGTGAGTGTTTGTGTGTGTGTCTGTGTTTGTGTGTGAGTGCGTGTGTGCATGTGTGTGAGTGTGTGTGGGTGTGTGTGTGAGTGTGTGTGTGCATGTGTGTGTGTGTGTGTGTGTGTGTGTGTGTGTGTGTGTGTGTGTGTGAGTGCGTGTGGGTGTGTGTGTGAGTGTGTGTGCATGCGTGTGTGCATGTGTGTGTGTGTGTGTGTGAGTGTGTGTGTGCATGCGTGTGTGTGTGTGTGTGTGTGTGAGTGCGTGTGCGTGTGTGTGTGAGTGTGTGTGTGTGAGTGTGTGTGCGTGTGTGTGCGTGTGTGAGTGAGTGGGTGTGGGTGTGTATGCATGTGTGTGTGTGTGTGTGAGTGTCTATGTGTGTGTGTCTGTGTGTGAGTGTGTCTCTGTGTGTGTGTGTGTGCTTGTGTGCGTGTTTGTGTGTGCGTGCATGTTTGTGTGTATGTATGTGTGAGTGTGTGTGTGTCTGAGCATGTATGTACATGTGTGTGAGTATGTCTATCTCATACAGAATATGCATGTTTCTAGGGCTATCACAGTTAGCAGTGATGGTGATGTCTGTTTACTGGACTAGCACAGTTAGCAGTAATGGTGATGTCTGTTTACTGGGCTAGCACAGTTGTCAGCGATGGTGATGTCTGTTTACTGGGCTAGCACAGTTAGCAGTAATGGTGATGTCTGTTTACTGGGCTAGGACAGTTAGCAGCGATGGTGATGTCTGTTTACTGGGCTAGCACAGTTAGCAGCGATGGCAATGCATGTTTACTGAGCTAGCACAGTTAGCACTTATGGTGATGTCTGTTTACTGGGCTAGCACAGTTAGCAGCGATGGTGATGTCTGTTTACTGGACTAGCGCAGTTAGCAACGATGGTGATGTCTGTTTACTGGGCTAACACAGTTAGCAGTGATGGTGATGTCTGTTTACTGGGCTAGCACAGTTAGCAGTGGTGGTGATGCATGTTTACTGAGCTAGCACAGTTAGCACTGATGGTGATGTCTGTTTACTGGGCTAGCACAGTTAGCAGCGATGGCAATGCATGTTTACTGAGCTAGCACAGTTAGCACTGATGGTGATGTCTGTTTACTGGGCTAGCACAGTCTGTTTTTTCTGTATTTGCAGGCAGGAAGTGTGCCTGCAAAAGCGGCTCCCACCGATGTTTTTGACATGATTCCATTCTCTCCTGCTCCTCCTCTGACACCGGTACCAGCCAGCAATGGCACGCCCCCGGCCTCGGCCCCAACAAGACCCTCTCATCTGAGTGAGTACAACCCTGTGCTGCCCGCCCTCGCCCCCAACAAGACCCTCACTGGGCTTATGCAGGGGAACTCATGCTTGGCATTTGCAGGGGGACCCACTCTGGGGCTGTGCAGGGGGGACCCATGCTGGGCTTGTGCAGGGGGACCCACTCTGGGCCTGCACAGGGGGACCAACTTTGGGCCTTCATAGGGGAACCCACTCTGGAGTTGTGAATGGGGTCCCACTCTGCTGTTGTGCAGGGGGACCCACACTGGGTTTGTGCAGGGGGACCCACTCTGGGCCTGTGTAGGGGGACCCATTCTGGGGCTGTGCAGGGGGACCCACTCTGGGCTGTGCATGAGAACCCACACTGGGGCTGTGCAGGGGGACCTACGCTTGACATCTGCAGGGGGACCCACTCTAGGGCTGGGCAGGGGGACCCACTCTGGGGCTGTGCAGGGGGACCCACTCTGGGGCTGTGCATGAGAACCCACACTGGGGCTGTGCAGGGGGCCCCAAGCGTGCCGTCTGCAGGGGGACCCACACTGAGGCTTTATTTAGATATCCATGCAAAACAGCTGCCCTATGACATTTATATAGCGATTCTGTTTGTTCAGAGATATGTTGTCATAGCTCCTAGAAAGTGCTAGTAAATCTGTGCATCACACACCTTACACATGCGTTTTGCGGAAAACCTTTTTTCATCTGAATGCTAGATTATCACTGTGAAAATGCTGAATTAGCGTCTCCTCCTGCTGAAGCACCCCCCCACCCCCCCACCCAGCACGGCGAACAGGAGTGGCGTGTTGGCGTTTTCCTGACCCGTCTCTCTCCCCTCCAGGTACAGACCTTTTCGGCGCTGAGCCGTTTGACCCCTTCACCTGCGGAGCGGCCGATTTCCCCCCCGACATCCAGTCCAAGCTGGACGAGATGCAGGTGACTGCATGCTTGTGAATGCTGCGCCTCTCGCGCCCTTTTGTGTGAATCTGCTCGCGCAGACACGCCCCTGGGGGCGGCTCGCGGTACAAGCCGTTTAGGGGGCTCGTCCATTTCCCCGGCCAGAGAACGGTGAATGCGTGCGGCTGCATTTTGTTCAGCCCGTGTACTCACTTTACGTTCACAAGATTCATGTATTTTTTTATGAACAAAGTGAAAATGGATTAACACTGAATTTAAGTCCTTGTTTGTACGTAGAAAAAGAGGAAGCATGCACATTATGAAGTGCTTCGCTTTCTCCCACTCAGCAACAGCAGAGTTACATTGAGCTTATCTCCTTCCTTCAGATGCTCAGTTAGCCTGTTTGTTGTGTAAAGCCAGGAGCTTAATGAGTCTGCACCTATGTGATTCAGTGCAAATGGCTTCTGTGCGACAGGGTAAGAGACTGTGAAAGAAAAAAAATACATTTTCAAAAACATTAATCTTCTTTATGTTCTGCAAATTTAAACTGATGTCATTGCTTCATAATAATGAAACTATTCATATAAATACCACTTTATGCCTTATTGTAGCTTCTGAAGTTTATTTGATTGTGTAAATGGTGGGTTCAGGAGAGTCATGCAGCAGTTTCCCTCTCTATTAGCCAGTTCCTCCATTACTGCTGTAGTATGGCACACTGATAAGGACATAACAGACAGAACTCCTGATAATGCTGAAATTTTAACAGATCAAGTGATGTGGTGCTATACACAACTGTTCATTAAAGATTCATATTAGTACCTTGATCTAAGTGCTGCACTCAATAAAGTATCATTGTTAAATATTTTAAAAGGCATTTTGTGTCTTTTTTAAAAATGGATGCAAAGGCAGATTGTGATTCATGAATGATATTGTTTTCTTGCATTTTCTTGCTTTCATGGGAATTGATGGATTTTGTGTGAGAATGTTTTGTGTGAGCTAACACTGTGCCTGTGCCTGTGCCTTGCCTGATGGGATTTAACACTTTACACTACGCTCTTATCTACAGAGACTTTTTTTCATACTATCCATTTATACAGCTGGATATATTTACTGAAACACAGGTTAAGCCGCTTGCTTAAACAAAACAACAGCAGTGTCTTACTTGGGAATTGAACCTGCAACCTTCAGACACAGGTCCTTACCTGTTGTACTGCACTGCCACCAGCACAATAAGGTGTACATACTCTGAGTTACATAATGTCAGCTGACCCCTCTGCGTCACATACTGTCAGCTGACCCCTCTGAGTCACATACTGTCAGCTGACCACTCTGAGTCACATACTGTCAGCTGACCCCTCTGAGTCACATACTGTCAGCTGACCCCTCTGAGTCACATACTGTCAGCTGACCCCTCTGAGTCACATACTGTCAGCTGACCACTCTGAGTAACATACTGTCAGCTGACCACTCTGAGTCACATACTGTCAGCTGACCACTCTGAGTCACATACTGTCAGCTGACCCCTCTGAGTCACAGCTGACCCCTCTGAGTTACATACTGTCAGCTGACCCCTTTGAGTCACATACTGTCAGCTGACCACTCTGAGTCACATACTGTCAGCTGACCACTCTGAGTCACAGCTGACCCCTCTGAGTTACATACTGTCAGCTGACCCCTCTGAGTTACATACTGTCAGCTGACCCCTTTGAGTCACATACTGTCAGCTGACCACTCTGAGTCACATACTGTCAGCTGACCACTCTGAGTCACAGCTGACCCCTCTGAGTTACATAGTACAGTCTTCCTCTTGCCTTGCTTGTACTGGTCTAATACTGTCTTTTCTATCCTGTTCTTCTCCTCCTTGCTGCCAGCGTCAGAGATGGTTTGTATTTACTCATTTTTCTGGATATTTTGACTTGCTTCTCTTCGTGGTTTATTTCAGACAAAGCATGCTTTGACTAGCACATTTTAAAAAAATCTTTGTTGCAAAATAAATGTACTTGGTTACTCAGACACTGCTAAATTTGCATGTTCATCAAACTAACATTTCACAGATCATTCATTTTCCCAAATTTCACAGTGAAACCAAATAGATGACTTGTTTTTGTGTTGTTGTGGTAGTGTTGTTGTTGTTGTTTTTGTCGTTTTGCTGTTGTTGTTGTTGTTAAAAGTAATAGTGGGCAAATGGAAGCGAGTACATTTCTGTACTTTATTAATTAATATAACTGGATATTTATTTACAGGAGGAATATATATGAAATATGTTCTTGATCGGTGGAATAGCAGTGCCCCTCCTGCTACTCCTAGTAATCAGACCCTCAAGCTCAGGTTCTACTGGGTCTCCATCACTCAGGCTTTTAGCTGTGGTTCTGCAGGATGTAAAGTTAACTTCAGAAGTTAAGAGAAGTCCATTTTTGCTAATGGTTTTCCTTCCACTTTTTTTTCAGGAGGGGTTCAAAATGGGACTAACCTTAGAAGGCACTGTCTTTTCCCTCGATCCCCTAGACAGCCGCTGCTGATGCCAAGAAGACGTTTTATTATTACTGTTAATCATTTGTATTGGAAAGAGCCAAAATTGCATCTCCAACCAGATGTAAATAGTGTCACCTTGAGGTTTGTCTGCGTTTTCATTTGAATTTGGTTTAAAATGAAATTTGGTTTGAAACGACGCTACACGGAAAGAGTCTGAGGGAAAGCTCTATTTTTGTAAGAACCAGAGTGAGGGCGGGTCATTTGTGCAGTCATCTCGTTGTGTAGCCAAGGTGTAGCTGAGTACTGAGACGACCCAAAGAGTCTGCCTCTATAGCAGATTTAATATCCTCATTAAAATGCGTTGTTTTACTAATTAATGCATTCATTTAATTAACTTTGGGAAGGCAGCCTTTGCTCTCTTTGTTTGTCACGTGTATGGGTCCAATGTTTGTGACTTGTCAGCCAAGGAGCTAAGGGACGTGAGCCTCTCCACTTATACCGTACCATGTACTTGCTTTGGAAATTTGGTAAATCCGACAAATAACTTTTTAGAATAACAATAAAATGCCAAATGATCCGCTTGCACATTACTTTATATGTTTTTGAACACATATTTCTAGTTGAAACAAATGTATTTCTTCTGATTGAATTTTTTATGGGCATCAAATCATTGAGTGTTTTAGTAACCATTTAGCACAATAATTTACTTCTGATGTATATTTGTATTGCAGTTCAATTTCTTATTATATATTTTAGTATCCTCTTGCACCAGAAAGCACTTTTAAAAACCTGTCCATATATGATATACTTGTCCATTTACTTTGTATGCAATATTTTAGTCTGTATTATTGTAGTTATTAAAGAAATGAGTACTGCATCACTCAAGAGCCAATGAATCATTCTTGAAATTCTTTGAGCTTTCCTTGTGGTTGATGTCCTTGCGGAAGCCTTGTGGAGTGCGTACCAGGTAAGAATGTCAGATGCTCAGCTTCCAGTGGTGAGAAGTGTCTAATCAGAGTGGAATTTCTCTTCTGTGCATGTGAATGAGCTGACAGCTTCACATTACTTGCGAAACAAATGTGTATGTTTCTCTTATAGAGCTAACAATGTCTCCCCCTAGCCACTCTTTTAAGGTAGTTTACCGCACTGCAGCCCAGATCAATCCTCCTGCTTTGTGTGTTGGTGTGCAGCATCCAGACTGAGGTACTTATAGTCACAAGCTTAAAGCGAGAGAACTCACTGCTATTTTGCCTCCAGAGGTTATATATGTATGTATTACCTGATTATTGTTATTTTAAAATGACATTTAAGCTGGTCTTTGGTTGAGACTGTTCCCTAAGCCTGAGAGCCTGTGTTACAGTATGGAAAGGAGCACAGCTTCCTGTATCAGTGCTAGACCCAATGCGCGTCCCAAAAGCGCCTCCATGCAGCAACAAATCCACAGGAAAAAGGGTTCCTGCTTCCAACTAATGAGAAAGAACACGACGAGCATTTCCGTGCCATTTTCACAAAACTACCAGAGGCATTGAAAATGTGGGAGGCGTGAATTTTCATGCTTTCATCCAAAAACCACAGCACACCATAGGTGCTGTAAGCACCTGAAATATCGTTCGCCACAAGCAAAACCTGCCTGGGCCATCAAAGCATCCTGTACCATAAACCTAAATAATATCACACTTGCACACGGACATGTTGCATGGTACATTTCTTATTATTCTACCTCATTGTCTTATTTTGTAATGGATAAGATGGTCATTACTGTGGCTGTAAATAAAAAGCCACCTCTTCCTCAGTGGCCTCATGGTCTCTGTCTCTAGTTTTATGTTTGCTACAATAAACTGGCTGTTGATTTACTTTTACTTTTCTCTTTATTCCTTTATCTTCCTATAAACTATTAATACTTCTCTTAGGAATTAGCTGAATTATTCAGAAGGTTATTGGATACAGACACACAATAATTTAAATGCAAGGGCTGTATGGAAATGATGCAGATCACAATAAAAGCCAACTGGATTTGAACATTCTGAAGGTAAAACAGAAGGGACTACAAAAGCAAAGATACTATTTAATTCAAAAGGAAAATGAGAGGGCCCGCTTCCAAAGGACATCCTGAGTCCAATATGGCTGGTTTTCCTCTCTCCTGGGTGAAAAGAAATTGTTCCAGCCACAGACGGAGAGGCTGGTCTCCTTTTATTTCATCTTTCAGATAACTTACATGGGCACCGCAGTTTTCTTTCAAAAATATAAATTACTAATTATCATTAAGGAACATTTTGTTTGGAGCTTGAAATTAATTTGAAATTCTCTGCAAAAATATAGTTGATGAATTCAAAGGACACGATAGTTTTTGATCTGTTAGATGTACCCAAAAATTACAGCACACAATGCATTATCCAATATGCAGACCAAACTACTTAGTAATTATGGATTGCATTGATTTTTACATTGATTTTAATTTGTTTAGCATACAACATATCACAAATTACAGACACAGTTTTCTGTCTACACCATTCAGAAAGCTTTTCACAAACAAAACGTTTAACAAAGTGCAAAGGAATTTCTTTTTTTTAAATGTAATGATGTAACCATATATTGTGTTTGAGAATGATTAAAAGCAGTTAAAGTTAAACGCAGACATAATGGGTAAGAGGCGTTTAGTTACAGGTCGTGACCCACGGGGATGGAAACAGTGGTTTGTCCGAGTCGGTGAAGTTGTGTAGCCTCCGCTGCTGCCAGCACAGCTCCTGACTGCTCCATCACTCTTCAGCTCACTGAGGTCTCCTCTGGCAGGGCCGGCCCTAGGAGTTTGGTGGCCCTAAGCAAATCTGTCCAAGGGGTGCTGTGGGTTTCTGTGGGGGGGGGGGGGGTTCGTTTGGTAAAATCCTTCTTACATTACATTGTTATGAAATGTTCGGTTGCCATTCCATTTAAAATTTATACCGCTAGTTCCGTGATAGGGGATGAATAACGTAATTACGAAAATAACGTTATTTAGCTTAGATAAACATTGGATCGTGTGCCCCCCCCAAGCGGCCCCCCCCCCCAGCGGTTGTGGCCCTAAACAACCGCATAGACCGTTTATGCCACGGGCCCACCCTGCCCTCTGGCCATGACGGCCATCGTCATTGCCAACCAAACCTACCCGGAACGTTTGTACAAAACCCCTAGAATGCCGGGATGGTAATTGCTTAATTAACCCAGGAAAAACACCTGTGGTATGCATGTTCTTTTAAAATACTTTGTGTCTCCTATTTACAAAAATGTGTTTCCAGCTTTTTGGGTTTAGTTTGACAGAAAAAGTCAAAATGTTAATGGAACATGGTAGTAGTATTACTGGATTGTCAGACACCCTTGCACAGGGTTGCTTTCAGGTTACATTTAATATGTTCATATTATGCATTTTGTATTTATTACGCATTACACATTTTAAGGGTGGCATATCTGTTGAATACATGCAGGCAAAATACTGTACCTCACTTGAAAGGTTGACTGCATCGCACCACTTTGGGTTCAAACCTGCAGCCTTCTAGATCAAAGCACTAAGCTGGCACTGAAAACAGTGAACACTCACAGTTGGGGAGAAATGAGAGGAAGTGAAGGAGCAGGTGCATGCTGAGGATGGATACCTGTACAGGTGCAGAGACGTTTTCACAGCAAAGAAACCCTTTCCTCCCCAATCAGAGCCTGCGTGTCTATCCTGTAAATGACGGGGTGGTGCGTTGGTAAAGGGCAAACGCTTGTCGGGCACAGAGCTTATGTTCTGTCCTCATTCGTCCCGGACTCGCTGGTGTCAGGCCGTGTCATGATCACAAGCCCATTATCAAGTTTATGATAGAGTGGTTTTTTTTTCTTTTTTTTTTTGACTAGTTGATCAGTCCAGTCCTGGATTTTTTTATTTATTTCTTGTCCATAAAGCCGAAGTAACACCAGAAAAACGTACTGCATTTCTTTCACCATTAGTTTATTACAAATTAGGGAACATTCAGTCCTAGATATTCTTAGGTGCTGCCTGCACATTTTTAAAACATATTTATTTATTTACTTATTGATTAATACATTTATTCATCTGTCTGTTTATCTGTTTATTTATGGGGCGGGGGTCCTTTCAGACCTGCTTAAGTCCTTATGAAAGCATGCTATCATACTTCCAGACTGGGCTTCCCCTGAATACTGAAAGAAACAAATATGATGTGCTCCCTGACATATGATAGCATGGGTCTGTAGAGAGAAGCTCTAAACAACAAACTATCAACAAAATAGTCTGGGAGAAACCAAAACTGGACCAGATGTTCAGTTAAACCCTCTGCAAAAACAGAGGGACATATCTGATTAATGTTTGAACATCCCTCTGGCCTCCGGCAAATGCTCTCTAGCTAATATATTCCAGAGTATATTACTGAAAAATGTTTGACTCTAGGTACAGATATTTCACAAACAGCCATTGCGATAATTACACACATAATAAAACAAAAGAAGAAGACTTTGCAACTTTGAACAGTACAAACATCACTGGTAGAATTAGCCAAACCAACCTGTATCACTATGCTACCAATACGCATTTCCATGCAAATATGACCTATATTGATATTAACATTAGAACTGGATGCTTCCTCTAAATAAAGATTTGATTAATATGACAAAAGCAGCAGTAAGGATAAACAAGCATTTGTTTAATTGGTCGCATAGCAAAATACATAAAAGTAAACATTCATGGTTACCTTTTGAAAGGGCTTAAAAAATGATAAAGTCAACGTAGAAAAGGTCAGGAATTGAGGATAAAGCAAGCTACCTAAAAAGGCCACCTGCATGCTTCATAAAACATACAGATGATTAGAAATAGTGTGCACCGCTGCCAATAAACAGTTATTACAACATAATTTTCAGGAGACGTTGAATCTGTTGCATAACCAGTGAGAGAAAGATCTTTATTAGCATCACCAAAAAACTTTGACTTTTCTGGAGAAAGTACACATGATCCCTGCTTCGACACAGCACCTGTGAAAAATGGCTTAAGTAATGAAAACATCCCAGTTAGTTGAGACGAGGTAGCTTACATTAAGGGATCTGCTCTCTCGCGGCACCACGCGGAACGCCAGGGTAGAATAAAAGCAACTGAACACTGGGCCGTTTCCATAAACACTGCCTGTCGCAGGAGCATGCCCTCTTCTACTGCAAGTCAGAACAGTTTTCTCTGTAGCACCAATACTTACACAAACTGACAAACAGACAAAAATAACAAAAATAGGAAAAAAAAAAACTATTGTACCTAGAATAGATCATCCTGTATTTGTTTTTGCTGAGCAAAACTATAATTTTTTTTTACAAAAACAAAAAGCAATACATGTTTAATAGGTTAATAGATTTTTATTTTTAAACCGTTTTGGCGTTTTACTGCTAAAGTGGTATGCATCTTCAAACAGCAGTTAATGATAATGACAATAGGTCATAATGCATTTTTGATTGAAGATTTATTTAGCCAAATTAATTTTACCATCCTAAAAATGCAATAAGTGAACTGCCATCTCCTAACATAAACTGTTAAATAAAACCTCATTGCAATTAACACCACCTGCTCTAAAGGAAACGTCATCCTAGCATGATAATATAAGTGATCAGTGACCATGGATTTTTTTAACTGCACGAGCAATGCACGATTGTGTCAAGCTCCGTTTTCTGAAAACAAGCATCACATTTTTGTTTCCATTTATACTGTGGTAAAAAATCTCCTGAAATGTCTTAAAAGGTTGGAAAGGCACAATAAATATCTTGCCAAAGGGCTGGAATAGCCCACCGTACTGTCTGTACAAGGCTGGCCAGGTCAGCAGTCAGTCTGAGAGACTCAGAATTAGGCCCGGCGCAATCCGTGTCCTTTCGATTTACAAGAAGCAGACGGGCCCGATGTCGATGCCGAACTCCTGATCCGCACCGCCGATGTCCACGGGGGCTATGTCCACTATGGGAAGTCTGGCCGTTTTCTGTGTCCTGTACTCAAACACTGTCTTTCCCCAGTTACCAGTGGCTCTCTGGACAGAGGAAGAAATTCACATTTCAGAAGCAGGAAAAGCACCACTCATTCCCACCCTCTTTAATACGGAACGCTCGTTCACTGGTCGGTTTTCTCGTCTCGCGCAAACTGCGTTCACTGCACTGATGCCCAAACCCGTATTAGCATTTTAACATGCTGGTCAAGAAAATGCTAAACGTAATTTACAATTAAGTACATGAGTCCTAACATCAGTGCATGTTTCTCGGGTTGATTCTGTATGAAAGATAATGTGTTCTGCTTTTACACTGACTGTATCAACGTTAGAAACTATCATTACAATACTCTGCTCAAGAAGGTGAGTATACATTGATAATATATTAATAATTCAATACTTCCAAGTTAATAAGAAGGACATTGGACTAATTCTTCAGGAAGGAATGTGTGCCATTGTAACTGGAGCATGTAGCTGATGGAGGTCTTGTACTCACAGAGCAGCTGTCCTCCATGACCGTATATCGGAAGCGGTTGTTTCCCTCGGCCCGAAGGTCGAGGTCATTCGCGGCCTTGAGGATAACAGCTTTCTTCAGATTTCCAGCAGCCTCGTCCTTGTAGCCCACGCTATTCTTGCAGTGGTAGGTGATGGTCTGAGATGCCTCCTTGGACAGCAGGCGGAGGAAGGTCATTTGAACGGTGACAGAGTTCGGTGGCTGGTCTTTGTTTCCGTAGGTGAACTGGAAAAATATAAAAAAATATACTCTATGAAGAGCCTCAATCAATTATTTTAATTTGCTTTGAACAATTACAGTACATGCCCCTCCTCAGGTATAGTGGAATGATTTAAATTGATACCATGGTGATTCACGATACAGATATGTATCGTAACCATGGTTATGGTACAATCTGAGCAGACGGTTTTGGACGGTCACCTCAAACATTATTCGTGTAAGCATATCCAAAGATCCGGTGGAATCACTTATTTTCTTGTATTAAAAGAGCTCATTAAGTTTTAGATGTATAGTCGGATGTATATTTTTGCTGTAATGTTTCAATTTCTAAATGCAACATAACTTTCTATATGTATTTTCTTTGAGTTCTGACTGACAGCCAACTAAACATCTCCATCTCCAGCAACATGGGCCTCCTTGAGACCAATAACAAAATACTCCTGTAGGGGGCAGCATAGGCACTTGTTACTGTATTTTCAATCAGGATTTTTTTTAAAAATCCTCAACTGAATGAAATAGGCTTATCACTTTTTTCACCTTCCACATATACAGTAACACAACTATTTACATTGCACCAGGTCTGTAAAGAAAGAAGCTTGCCCTTTGACACAAAACCAACACTGTAAATAGATTGTAAGCTGGTATAAATCATTCTATTCAACGTTGCCCTTGTGCATTTTAAACATGGCGATAACTGATAAGTTGAAGAACCCTTGTATGCTGTAGACGTGGTGTTAATGGAGCCCTTGTGTGTATTAAACATGGCGTTAATGGAACTCCTGGATTGAACTCACGTGAGCTCCTCCGTTCATATTGGCTCCAAACCACTTGGGCTTGCTGTCGGAGGGGCTGGGGGAGGTCCACCAGGTTTTGCGGGGTATGCTGGACGGGTTGGCAGAGATGCAGGTCTCGCCCGTCTCCATGTTACAGTGCACTTTGATAGCATCCTCTGCGCTGCCTTGGTTTGGATCCACCCAGTATTCGCCTGCAAATCAACAGCAATCAACAGCCTCTAAACAAGAGGGCGCTGAGAACACAGCAGCCTATCAATACGTTCCCACAAGGCTGATGGGACGTCCCGTTTGTCCCGGTACAGCCCCATATCTCAACCCCTTTTCAGGTGTCCTGACATTCTGAGAAAACCCGGATTTCAGTGGTACCGTACTTCACTGCGTTACTGTAGGTTCTCCTTGCATTATGTGCACAGTCCTCTAGGCCATCTAGTCACTCCAGTTATGACTAGAACACACAATTCAGCACTAATAGACCTGTCTTTTGCATGAGAAACTAGGGTCTGGATTTAATTCCAACAAAGTGCACTGGTTTATACCAGTGCTGGGTGACTCTCATACTGAACCACAATTAAACATTTGCTAATGACAAAAAAAATGAGAGGCAAAGAAATAATGAAGCTAATTGATGCATAGCAGTGAAACAGGCGCAAAATCCTGAATTGAATCAGGGGCTAACATTAGCAGAAGGTGGACACGCTGCTAGCATGCAGAGTTAAAGTGGTCACGTGGCTAACGGGCTAAAATTATCAGAAGGCTTATGCACTCCTGGTGTGCACAGGGTTAAGGTGTTCTCATGGCTAACGGCTAAAATTAGCAGAAGGCTGATGCACTCCTGTTGTGCACAGGGTTACGGTGGTCTCATGGCTAACAGGCTAACATTAGCAGATAGCTGATGCACTCCTAATGTATACAGGTTTAAGGTGGTCTCATGGCTAACAGGCTAACATTAGCAGGAAGCTGATGCACTCCTAGTGTGTACAGGGTTATGGTGTTCTCATGACTAATGGGCTAATATTAGGGCAAGGCTGACGCACCGCTCTTCTTCAGAGGGTGGCACTGCTTTAAGTCCTCGCAGGTCCTGGCTGGGTGCTTCCTGCTCCCATCCGGGCTGCGCATGCTGTCGATCTGGCTGCTGAGCGCTTTGAGGGTGGCGTGGACCCCCGGGTCAGCCTGGAACATGGGAGCAGACCCGTTGTTCGGAAGGGCCTCGTCCTCACTGAACTCGGGAGGGGGTGGGGGACCGATATCTTCGTAATCTTGCGGGCCGAACAAGTCATCCATGGCGGCTGTGGGGGGGCCAGGGGACCCTGGGGGCCCAGGGGGACCGGGATCTCCAGGAGGTCCCTGTTACAAGCAAATGAAACAAAGCTGAGTTGGACTGGAAATGATGCCAGGATCAGCAGCACGCTCCTGATTGGTGGAGAAGGTGCTCAAAGTGATCCTCTTTCCCACCCAAAGCTGACCGTGCAATATGGCCTCCAGAACCAGCCCATCTGGACTCACCTCCGGTCCGATTTCTCCACTAATTCCACGCGTTCCAGGTGGTCCCATTGGTCCAGGCTGTCCGATGTACCCTTCCTTTCCTGGAGGCCCAACCGGACCAGGAGGTCCCTATAATAGCCCCACAACCCACATGATTAGCTTTACACTCAAGTTGCATGGTCTTCATAGATAGCTGATGGCAGCTTAGCTGGCAGCCGTGCATGGGTACTTACTCTCTGGCCACTTGGCCCAACAATTCCTGGAGCTCCCTGTTCACCAGCTGTACCCTAAAATCAAAATACAGAGTGTACACGCAGCGGTGAGAACAACATCAGTATCATACTCTGCCCATGCACCCTCAACCTCCTCCTCAAACTCCCACTGTTGTACTAATATAGCATTTAAACACTACTATACTATGCAAAGGTTTACTGCTTACATTTAATTTAATCAGTGATGCTGGAATCACACTGCATTTATATAATTATTTTAGATACAAATGACAAGACACCTGAACCGAAATTTAAGGAAATTTTAAATAAATTTTACCCCCTCTGCGTTTGGATTCAGTGCTCGTGCTCCCTCATTTTAACCTGCTTTTACCAGTTAGTGCGGCTGTTGATGCTGTGACTTACCGGTGGTCCAGGTAAGCCTTGTAATCCAGTGAACCCCCGGTGACCTTTCTGTCCTCTTTCTCCATGGTCTCCTAGATCCCCCTTATCTCCTCTGGGCCCTTGAGGTCCCTGTGATTACATAACATGATTCATTCAGTGTGTGTGAGTGAGTGCATGCATGTGTGTGCGTGTGTGTGTAGTGAATGTGTGTGTGAGTGTGTGTTTTTGTGTGTGTGTGTGTGTGCGTGTGTGTGTGTGTGTGCGTGAGTGTGTGTAGTGAATGTCTGTGTGCGTTTCTGTGTGAATGTGTGTGTGTAGTGAATGTGTGTGTCAGTGAGTGCATGAGTGTGTGTGAGTGAGTGTGTGTTAGTTGAGTGCATTGTTTTGTGTGTGTATGTGAGTGAGTGCATGAGTGTGTGTGTGTGTGTGCGTGCGTGCGCGCGTGTGTGTGCGTGAGTGTATGTGTGTGTGTGTGTGTGCCTGCGTGTGTGTGTGAGTGAGTGCATGTGTGTGTGAGTGATAGATGCATATGAGTCATGAGTGTTGAAAAGTGGTGAACCATCAAAAGTTTGCTTTTCAATATCTATATCACGCCCTTATGTTTTTTTTTCTATTAAATAGGAAATATGTTTTTTCCCTATGAAGCATGACAGAAATATAATATATAATATGCATATGTAAAACAAAGTGAAAAATCTTACGATCAATCCCCGTTTGCCTGCTGAGCCTGGGGGACCTACGGGGCCTCTCGAACCCTGGCAAGAAAAATCATGCAAATGTACTTCAAAAAGCTACAGCTCACAACACACAGCTCACAGTTCACAGCACACAGCTCACAGCTCCTCACAGCTCACAGCTCCTCACAGCACACAGCTCCTCACAGCTCACAGCACACAGCTCCTCACAGCACACAGCTCCTCACAGCACACAGCTCCTCACAGCTCACAGCTCCTCACAGCACACAGCTCCTCACAGCTCACAGCACACAGCTCCTCACAGCTCACAGCTCCTCACAGCACACAGCTCCTCACAGCTCACAGCTCCTCACAGCACACAGCTCCTCACAGCTCACAGCACACAGCTCCTCACAGCTCATAGCTCCTCACAGCACACAGCTCCTCACAGCTCACAGCACACAGCTCCTCACAGCACACAGCTCCTCACAGCTCATAGCTCCTCACAGCACACAGCACCTCACAGCTCACAGCACACAGCTCCTCACAGCTCACAGCTCCTCACATCACACAGCTCCTCACTGCTCACAGCTCCTCACAGCTCACAGCATACAGCTCACAGCTCCTCACAGCACACAGCTCCACACAGCTCACAGCATACAGCTCACAGCTCCTCACAGCTCACAGCTCCTCACAGCACACAGCCCACAGCTCCTCACAGCACACAGCTCCTCACAGCTCCTCACAGCACACAGCTCCTCACAGCACACAACACACAGCTCCTCACAGCACACAGCTCCTCACAGCACACAGCTCCTCACAGCTCCTCACAGCACACAGCTCCTCACAGCACACAGCTCCTCACAGCACACAGCTCCTCACAGCTCACAGCTCCTCACAGCACACAGCACACAGCTCCTCACAGCACACAACACATAGCTCCTCACAGCACACAGCTCCTCACAGCTCAGCACACAGCTCACAACACACAGCTCCTCACAGCTCAGCACACAGCTCACAGCACACAGCTCCTCACAGCTCCTCACAGCTCACAGCACACAGATCCTCACAGCACACAGCTCACAGCTCACAACACACAGCTCCTCACAGCTCACAGCACACAGCACCTCACAGCTCACAGCATACAGCTCCTCACAGCACACAGCACCTCACAGCTCACAGCACACAGCTCCTCACAGCTCACAGCACACAGTCAACCCTCACATATTGCTTTGATCTATGTTTTATGCTAGCATGGCAAGCTGATGCTTTGGGCATATTCTATTTTTATCTGTCGCAAACATACAAGACCCCTCCAACAGGTAAGTCTGACAGCATTGCCTGCTATTTCAGGTACACATTACAGGTGTGAAAACTATGTTTACATGCAAGAATAAATATTCACCCCTTTTATGAATGACAAAACTCTGCAAGACAGACAGGTAAAACATGTGCTAAAATCCTATCGTGTACAGCAGTATGCTGAAGTCCAGGCACTGGTCCCGCCTACTCACACATATTTCCTGTTTTACTCTACTTCAAAGCCATTGGAGCAATGGAAGCCATGTGAAACTGCACAGCTCATCTATCATTCGCTCCCCAGCTGTTAGAATGTCGGGGCATGAGCCGGAGCATGTGGTAACGGTTAACATCGCTATGGAAACGGCGCGCGTGCGCACTCACCGCGTCTCCTCTCCTCCCGGGGCCACCTGGGGTACCGACCGGACCTGGGGGCCCTGGAGACCCCTGAGCACCCGCCAGACCCTCGGGACCTGCATCTCCTCGGTCGCCCTGGCAACAGAACATCAGAGCAGCGTCATTCTCCGAGGTCACGTGATGAAGAGCAGAATGTGCTCTAAAGCTGCTGGGTGTGCGTTCCTACCCTAGCGCCGATCACGCCTTCCTTTCCAGGAGGTCCGTCTGAGCCAGCATGACCCTGAGGAAGAAAAAGCACAGGTTATCAATACGTATACTAATGCATGTACAAGCAAAATAATAATTATAATAATCTTCATCAACATCGTCACGGTGCATTTCTTTCTGTAGTCATTTTCTTTTGAAGATGACAGCATGTCAAAAATGCAAACGTAAAGTAAAAATAAGAGTAATTTTAAAAAATAAACATTGAAAATGAAATAAGATATCAACAGAAAATTTTGAACACATGTGCCATCTGATTAAAATGAGAGAATCAAATTCCGAAACGTTATGAAAGCCAGAGAGAGCCAGCAGGCCTTGAGCTGAACTCCCACAGCACTGAAAGCAGACACATTTCCTGCAGGCTTTTCGGCAGGTTAAGGCAAGCTCACGTCAGGGCCAGGGTCCCCTCGAGGGCCAGTTGTCCCGGGTGCTCCGACGGGTCCTGGGGGTCCCTTATCTCCCTGAGTTCCTGGGGTACCTTGCTTTCCTGGGGGACCCTGAAATCAACACACAGAACCTTTATGCTCGATCTTTACCTTTTCACGTACTCAGTGTGAGCGAGTGCACTGCACCCTGTGTGCTCTAGAACACGAGCAGCCAGTGGAGCTTCTCTGCAGCTATTGCTTCTGGCCAATCACAGGTGCCTGCTGGAGTTCAGCGGTGTTGGAGTTCAGTGAAGGGGCAGGCAATACTCTGTGGACTAAACCCCTCCAGGTCGCTAATTATGTGCAGTCCTTTCTGGGGTCTCAGCTGCAGTCACATGCTAGTTCTGTGGGCTCTGAATATTTCAGACCAACATCTGTGCCATACGTCCATAATTCATTTAAGTCCTTTTCATCCACTACTTACTGCTTCACACATAGAAAAGTCATTTGATTGTTAGTTTTAAATATAGATTTTGCTGGGCTTGAGGAACAAATTAACAAATTAAATTAAAAACTGAATAAGGTTTTATCACATTTTTCTAACCACAGATATACTGAATGTATGAAAATGGAT